>NW_016909080.1:1089005-1147284 GCF_001483705.2 Eufriesea mexicana
GCGGTGGTTTGTCGCCCAACCCCTGGGGGGGGGGGGGGCGCTTGGTTGAATCAAAGTGCAGTTTAGCCGGTGTAGCGGAAGTTTCGGCAATTTAATTTAACAATTTCAATCCTAAATTTCATTTCGAAACATCAAATCTGACAATTCAAATATAAAAATTTGTTTTTTACCAGAGACCCCCGAAATGTTCCCGATATTCTCATTCAAATGTAAAAATTTGTATTTTCTATTATTGAATAAAATTTCCATTCTATTATAGAAGTTTGAATTATTCAGGAACAAGGAGTTCGATTTGAAAAGAAATAAAATCTATATTTAAAAGCTCGGACAAAAATTCGAGCAGTTGAATTAAAAATTTGAAATATGAAATTTTAGAAAGTTAATTCGAGTGATGGTTGTTTCTCTCCCTCGCGTTATTTTCGCCGATTAATTTACTGCGACCTAATAAATAAATTCAAATCGAAATTGAAATCTAATCATAGTCCAATATTTCTATCCAATTTTATCCCAGATGCCATCGCGTTTATCCATCATCATTAACCACCTCGTCCACCACATGCTGAAATCCTAAGCTCACTTCACACTTCGCTATACTCGAGATATCAAAGGATCGATTTTCAAATCCTGTCCCTGCTTGATCATCTTGACGTTCCAACGTCGAATCACGTCCCTCGTTTCTACTACTTCGCATTGCAAATCATCTTAAAATCTCAGCAAAACGAGATTCAGCCGTGACATGTCGAATTACGGCTGCCAGAACGCGTGCTGTCACGCGCGTTTCCCGCGTGTACGCACTAAACACGTGATAGGCGTCAAGCAGGAATAACGGCCGACTCGCGTTTCCGGCCTGATGCAAAGTTCAAAGCAAAGCGACCTAAGAATCCGCATGATGATCATCGTAGCGTCATTCTTCGCGAGCGTACGTGTGCTCACGATAATGCACGCGAATTCGTGGAACGTGAGCGACGGAACAGAGAGGATCAGTCGCTTTGACACGGTTTACATTCGCAAACGGTGTCGAAAAATGAGATTGATCAAGTTAAAAATGCTAACCGGGGCATAACAGAACGTCGATTATTCGAATTTCGATTATTCCAATGACCTTTTTATATCTACGATCGCCTAAAAAATATTTCTACTTAAGAAATATTTAATTTTCAAAATTTCCCTCTTTCAGGCCAATTATTTGAACGAATTTGTCCCCAAATTAATTCAGATAATCGACGGTCTAGTGTACTTCTAGGAATTAATTAACTTAACAAATTTTTATTCGTAACGAAATGGAAATAGAGGTAGTGATTTTATTACCGCCATTTGCCAGACAATCAAATTTATAGCTTTCGATATTTTAATGACACCGATATCAAAGACACTAATATTTGCTGATCTCAAAAGTTCGATTTGAATAATTCGAAATTAGTCGTGTAAGAAGCAGGCGTGACTAACTTTGTCGTTCATTTGCATATGATTTATAACATTTACGTAATTCCCGTTCAGTTTCGTACTCAGTGCCCAATGCTTGAGTCCTGCTCGCAGTCACGCGTATTTTATCAAAAGTGAGTATCTGAAAGCTCTAAAGTGAGAAAACGACAGTGACATGACACACTCGCTATAACGCTCTATTTCCCAATACTCTCGTAGCACGTATGTTTCTTATATTATAGATTCGTTTCACTTTCTGAATTCTTTTCTTGTAACTGTTCCTAACACCCTACTCTCGCTCCGTTACGTGACAAGTATCTATTTATACATCCTATCTCCACACTGTTCTAATTTCTTTTTTCCATCCATTCCTCAAGGATAAAGTTTCACCGAATGATTTTACCTAATCAAAAAATAGATTCCGCCCTCGGGCTGATTTTTTCCGCTAAAATTTCAACAACTGACTGATTACCTACTTCCAATCAAGCCTATTCCCGCTTTTTGTTTGCTTTCGCCTATATGTAATTCGCCACGCTTCGCTCAGCGTTTACATTTAGCCATGACATACCCGTGACGTGTTATTTATAAAGTTTAGTTAACCTAATCTTCGATATACGATTGGCAGAAAATAAGAAAATAAAGCAGCTCGTGATTCGAGCCTGACGTTTGCTTTACCAAACACCAGATATCACGTGAGCCGTACGTAACGCGTTAAGATGAGCGAAGTGTCGGTAGATGAGGAGTGTTTGAAGAAGGTTCTTCTAGAAATAGAGTTCAGCTGTTCAAATTGAGCGAAGAAATGACTATTTCATGGTCCAGATGCTTGGTTAAAGACCCTCTTTCTTGATCGAACAACCTGCACGTTCAGCCAGGGTCCTCAAAGAAATTTCTTGGTGTAAGTCGTTCCCTCCCATTCAGACGTGATTAATGCGCTGGTATTGATGTATCTTCCGATACGTGATGAAAAAAGGAATGAAACACGGTACCGGCAGAACGTTCCGATCATTTTTCAAAAGAGCGTGATTTGCAACTGGCAGCTACAATTTCAGCTTGTCACTCGGTGAGTTTTTAAGCACGTTTGACATGTCTCTTGCAACAGGCTTTCTGATTGGAACCACGTCGCGAGAAATTTTAAGCGATGTCTTAAGTCTCTCGATACCTCGCTATACAATATTACAGCGCGAGAATGCAATTATCAGATGACGAAAAAAAACGTGTCGCTTATACATATTCATGAAGACATTAGCATTCTGTAAAGATAGCATTCTTCTTTTGTTTTCATTTTTGTTATATGAAACCGTTCTTGAGAGGTCTCGTCGAACGAAAGTGATTTATACGTGTAAAATATTGTGTTTGCTTACAATACGGTACATAAATTCGCGATCCGCATCTTCGCGGTAAATAATGAAAGAGCACGCGTGATAAATACGTAATAAGAACCCGAAACCGTATGGAAACAGCAACTAAACACATATTAGACAATTTCGATATATTTTAAGCGGGAATATTACATCGAAACTTTCCTCGTTTCATAAACAACCAATAGAATATCACGACGAGAACAGGAGAAACGAATGCGACGATGTGATTGGCTAATAGGAAACGTACGTTAATATGGCGTAACGAGAAGACGCATAAAGGAGAAAGATATAAATTTATTCCAACGATTGTTAAACACGTAAAGTATCGTAAAACAATAGCTACGACATAACTCATCGTATGATATTCAATATTATCGAAACATTGACAATGATAACGCAGGCATACGTTTAATATCGAAACCGTATGGAAATAGCAACTAAACACGTATTAGACAATTCCGAAATATTTTAAGCGGGAATATTACATCGAAACTTTCCTCGTTTCATAAACAACCAATAGAATATCACGACGAGAACAGGAGAAACGAATGCGACGATGTGATTGGCTAATAGGAAACGTACGTTAATATGGCGTAACGAGAAGACGCATAAAGGAGAAAGATATAAATCTATTCGAACGATTGTTAAACACGTAAAGTATCGTAAAACAATAGCTACGTCATAACTCATCGTATGATATTCAATATTATCGAAACATTGACAATGATAACGCAGGCATACGTTTAATATCGAAACCGTATGGAAATAGCAACTAAACACGTATTAGACAATTCCGAAATATTTTAAGCGGGAATATTACATCGAAACTTTCCTCGTTTCATAAACAACCAATAAGAATATCATAACGAGAACAAGCGAGACGAATGCGACGATGTGATTGGCTGGCCGGAAACGTACGTTAATATGGCGTAACGAAAAGACGAATAAAGGAGAAAGAAATAAATCTATTCGAACGATTGTTAAACACGTAAAATTTCGTAAAATAATAGCTATGACATAAATCATGCATGATATTGAATATTATCGGAACATTGACGATAATAACGCACGCATATGTTTAATGTCGAAGCCGTATGGAACAGCTTCGTAATATACGTATTATTTATAATATGCGTATATGAAAAATGCTTACTTATAAAAGATAGAAAAATATGACTTATCACTTTCGCCCACACGCTCTCCATGATCTCCATGCATCAAAGACATAGCAGCAATTCATTCGCTTGATTCCATTCGTTCACACAATTCACACATCAATAATGTCCACAATTTTCACAAAATATAATCACCCTTTACGTCGCACTTTTCAACTCCAGCCATATTGCTACGGCTCGTCGAAGGGCGCATGCGCAGGTTCCGAAGAGGCTCTCGGGACGCCACGGCGTGTCCCGACGCGACAGGTGGAACAAGATGGCCGACATTGAAGCATCCGTGGTTTCCGCGTTCGATAAAATCATCGATACAGTGACCAATGGCGGTATGCGTCCCACAGACTCGACCGTACGGATAATTCGCGGGGATAACGCGTGTGCATGTTGGTGAATTCGTGTGTGTGAATCGCGAAGGCGTAGTACTCTCTCGATTTGTTCGTCGAACGCGCCGGCCTCATGTTCCCGGAAGACGGAATAGAGAAGAAATTGCTAGGCGTTTCTCGTCGGGAGGATGTTCGACGAAACGATTCGCCGCGTGTACAGGCAGCTCGATAGAGGAAGTAAACCGTATAAATTCGACGAGATGCTGAAACAAGAGATTCTGTGACGTGTAAAATTTCTGTGGATCTGTAGATTTGTGGTTTGCTCGTGGACAATGGCTGGCATATCGACCGTTAAATCGTGACGTCATCGAACGTCTTGTCACGTGACGGGTAGGTTTAGGCTGGATGTTTGCTTTTACGAACATCCTCCCTCACCCTTTCGCGGTGAATTATGGGTTCCCACTCCAAGCCTAAATCTGCCGGTCACGTGGTCAGCCGTCCTGTGACGTCACGATTCAGCGCTCGATATCGTAACACTGCTCGCGAACATGGTGTCGTGGTATTCGACTGTCGAAAATAGTAACGAGAGATTAATATTTGTATATTATACTTAATACCGGTAGTGTGTGAAAGTGTGAGAGTCAGTCTGTAGCTTTTAGTTTAATTAGAAGTATAAATATAGGTAGGAGAATAAATAGAAATAGAAATATAAATAGGAAAGAATGTCTGCGGAGCAGCAAATTTTTCTTCACTTCCGAGTTGAAAAATTTTGAGGTTATGTAAGGAGATGGGAGAGCCTGCATATTTATATAAAGGTCAGCTAGCGCGTATCATAAATATATTTTATCATATACATTTTAGTACTTATAGTGCGAAAAATATTTTATATATTTAGAAAGTACAGCATAAAAGAAATATTTTTAATATGTTCCCGCTGTTATAACCTACGCAATGTACTCGGCGTTCACTGTTCAATTGTCTGCCATCATTTACCAATGTTATTTAGATTAACACGGTGTGATGATACTGTCGTGTATTATCTCTTTTTGTTCAGTAGTATAGGGCAGGAATATAAAATGACGACGAGATATATTATAATAAAATATAAAGATAGTAACAAGAAATGTTAATAGAAATTTTTAATTTCTATAAGAAAATATTATATTAAATATCATTATGTTTTATAATAATATATTACTCTGTAAGAAAATAATACAATGAATATCCATTATATTTATCAGAAAATTGACTTCTATGAGGGTGGTATAGTAAATAGAAGTATAGAATAGACTAGTTATAGAAGTAACTATAATAGTATAGTAAATAGATAAATAGAAAATAAGCAGCAGGAAATCCAGTATATTTCTTAGTTAATATATACATTAGAGAGCTATTATACCATTTATACCAATGTTATTTAGGTGTATACGGTGCGATGATACACTTGTCTATCTCCTTTCATTCAGTAGTATAGCGCAGGAAAATAAAATGATAATGAGATATATTATAATAAAATATAAAGATAGTAATGAGAAGTAGTAATACAAATTTTTAATTTCTATAAGAAAATATTATATTAAATATCATTATGTTTTATAATAATATATTACTCTGTAAGAAAATAATACAATGAATATCCATTATATTTATCAGAAAATGGACTTCTATGGGGATAGTATAGTGAATAGAATTATAGAAGTAACTATAATAGTATAGTACATAGATAAATAGGAAATAAGCAGTAGGAAATTTAATATATTTCTTAGTTAATACATATATTAGAGGGCTACTATACCATTTATAAAACATGTATTTCCATTTTTCCTTTCCTTAGGATTCTTTTTAGAATTACAAAACTGTTCCAATAGAATAAGTAGTTGCAGAACAATATTAACATTATTTTTTTTAACAAGATTTGACACTCTTTATTAGTACAGAGGGTGCAACAATATTTCATAGTAAAATGACACCCTTTTCATAACCCATTTCTGTTATTTATTTCTACTACTACACTCACCTTTCAACCTCGAACAACGTTTCACAATTTACCAGGAATTAATATCAATTAACCCTCTCCTATACCGCTACAAATTACCAAGAACATCATGCACGACCACAACATCTCAATACTTCACCACTTCCTCTACCACATATCTACACTATTCCACGCAAGTGAACGTGCTCCCTACACTGAACTCATCCATTCCCAGCATCGAAAAAGGAAAGAATTCACAGCTGTTCCAAGTCCAGCTAGGTCGACACTAGACTCCATGGGGCTACCCAGAAAGAAATCGTAGAAGTTCCCTTCTCCTGCTCCACCTGAGGGGCCTAAACGTCTGTACGAGCGTGTGTACCGAGCGAGATACAGCAGGACGAGGAGGAAGAAAAATTCGCTGGGTGTTCCTGGCTCAGCCTAGCCCGGAGAGGCGCCGCGGCAAAGGATGGATGCGTGTTCAACGGAGATAGAAGGTGAAAAAAGTCGTAGGTGTTTCTTCCTCGCAACCACCCTGCTCGAAGCAACGGGGCCCCGTGGGCCGGAGCAGGACGGTCTCGGGGAACGAGCGAGAGAGGAGGAGAGAGAGGGAGCCGTAATCACGAGCAGGTACAAGGTACACGGCACCACGTAGCGAGGATTAATGATTCGCGTCCGCGACGTCGTTACGAAGCGAGAAAGCATTTTCCATTTTTTTCTTGCGCCGCCCTCGGCGTGCTCCCCTCGCCTCCTGGCGATTACGCTCCCCGAGGAAGATCGCGGATACCCGTTCGACTCGTTCGAGCGGATCGCTCCCGGGATGCTGGATACTACTCGCGGTGACACGTCGCCGACACGCACCACGCGGATTCGCATTCTCGCGTGCCGTCGCGCGTTTATCCATCACAGCATCGGCAGATCCGCCGATCCAGATGGTTAATTTATCGACTCTCGGCTATTGCTCAAAGGAGAAAGATTTTCGGGAACGTAGATACGGTTTCTGACAGGGGCCCGATGAGATGCGATGGGGGGCTGTAGTTCGTGATTCTTCTAGATACCAAAGTAAGGGCGTCTCCGAACTTTTTCTTGGAAAATCATTTTCTTCTTCCGGGTAATTTGGTATATTTCTTTTTGTTGTCCTGGGATATTTTCGTTATATGAATTTATTTTTATCCGATAGGGTGAGGTTGCAAACTAGGAGTACCATTCCAGATTTTTATAATTCTTATATTATTGTAGGAGGCCACCCTGTGGTCAGGGTAGTCCAAAGGGACACTGGTTAAAAATTAAAAAGCGTCCTGTCTTGAATGGTTTATTTTTACACACAGATCTTTTGTTCTAGTCAGAGGTCTTTGATAATACTCTTCGCTCTCGATCGTTCCATAACGATCTATAGTTTCCGCTGGCACAAAGCTACCGCGATTCATCTGTTGGGCCGATAAGGCCCGTTTGTCGGTGACTTTCTTACATTATAGAGGGGAATTTTTTAAAGGCTATTTTTCTGTTTTCCGGATGGGTGATCAGTTTTAATTTGCCAAACATTCCCAACAGATTTTCGTCAACGTGTGCAAAATTATTCTCCTTTGTTCTTGTCAATTTATTTTCAGAGTTGTAATTTGATTATAGTTTCTTATTTTTGTAACAAATAATGTATTTAGTGTCAATTAAATTCAGTTTTACAGACACCGAGAGTGGAAGGAATAGATCGCAACGCAATCCCGAGATAAATTTAACGTAGAATCATAAAGTTAAAGTTAACAGAATGTTTACTTTATCTTTAGGTTATGTCTGTTAGTTAATAGAGATGATATAACTGTAAGTAAGAATTAATTCACCAATATCCGAGAATGATGAGACTCGCGTTTTACGACGCAAACTCAAATAAATACTCGGTACTGATGAATACCGTTATTAAAGGTTATTTCTAAACCGTTTGCACAATTTTTGTTTGCTATCGGCGATTTCTATCCCGACGACAATTCACAAATATCCGAAACATAGAAACACTTCACGCTCTAACGAAGTTACAACATTTCCTCAACATTTTATCTCTTTCAGGTGTTAGTTTCCACTACAAAAATCCCGCTTACAAAAGAGAAACCAATAAATCCCGGTATGATTGAAAATTCTTATCAAATTATTTGCATTATTTATCATTCGTTTTATCTAGAACGACACATCTGTCGTAGTAACCCATCAGAGTGATCAGGAATCTCTTTCCTCGGAATCCATCGTTCCTCGGAACGGTAGCCATTCGAGCGCGCGATATTCTCGCGGAATTGTCATAATTTTATCTATACACCCGCCGATAACCGTGTCCACGACGTCATAATAACGCGACGCGTAGACCAGAAACGCGAACGACCGCGTAATTTCGCGGCGATATTTACTCGACCGAAATTGCACGCGGCTCGGCCACGTGGCCGCGTATCCAAAACTGTCGACAAACTGTAATATTCCGTATCACGGTGCGCGCGGTGGCGCAATTATGACCGCAGCAAGCTGGTTACCAACTGATTGCCTCTGTGCGCACCGTGTTACGCCGTCCGTTCACGATAAAGTGGTTCGAATCGTTCGAAAATTAGTGGATCTCTCTGGCTGACCGATTCCGTAAATAGTAGCTTTTGCATGGAGAGGTGGCGCGATATTCATTAATATTCATCGCGGATACTCGAGCTTACGAATCAGTTTTACGACGGCTTCTGCGACTGTAGTACGCTCCTCGTGCTATCATTACCACTCGTTTCGCGGGAAAGAAATACAGAAAGGATCAGAGGCCGATCGTCAATCACTAGTCCGATTTCGCAGTCCATCGATTCGTTTTCTCTCTTCTCCCAGCTTCTTCATTTTTGCCTCTGCCCGCTCTAGATAACCAACCTTCGATTAGTATTCTAATCTAACGGTTCGAATTTAGGCTCGCCACCTGTTCCCAGGCTTGCAGCCGCAACAGGATGTTCTAGCGAACGGGTTTTCAAGCCGTCTCTTTCGCTGGCTAGAAGCTTCGTGAAACTCGACACGCGTTTAACGAACGTTTGCTCTTGTTACGCCTAGTGTCTCTGCAAATTTCGTGCTTTTCGATCGACGTGATGGAGTTAGCTGGGGGGTTCGCGACCGCGAAATAGGTTGGATTCCTCGTGAAGGTTCACGGTTCAGGACGACCAGGAGGAAGA
The DNA here is from genome assembly GCF_001483705.2 of Eufriesea mexicana. Classification (NCBI taxonomy): domain Eukaryota; kingdom Metazoa; phylum Arthropoda; class Insecta; order Hymenoptera; family Apidae; genus Eufriesea; species Eufriesea mexicana. The sequence continues at coordinate 1,098,426 of NW_016909080.1, forward strand.
TTGAAAACCCCTGGTCTAGAGCAGCGCGCCAGATTTTTCTCTCCCCTTGACTTTCAACGTGAATCGAATCCCTTCAGGGTTGCCTATATCCTTTCTCTAGGGTCTTCTCCTACACCGCAAGCTGCTACGCGGAATGTAATTAGCCGGGCTGCTTTTATAGAACACGGATTCACGAAACTATTTCTCACGGGTCTTCCACCGCGTTGTTTCTTCGAAAGACAACGCGTCGAGCAAATAAGGAGCACTCTCGGTGAGATCTTTAGCGATCTTGGCGAAAGAACGACCTATTACGGGCAGGAAATGAAACGTCGGGATATTTATCATCGCGAGCGTGGCGCTCCCAGCTTTTTCCTTTCTCTTCCCTTCTTCTATATTTTTTTTTCTTTATTTTATTTATTTTTATTTCTTGCTCTCTCTTTCTCTCTCTCTCTCTCTCTTGTCTTTGTCTTTTTCTTTTTCTCTAAACTTTTCTTCGCGACGGACGCGCGGGAAGCGAGCGAGGGAAATAAAGTTCGGATTATCCGGTGAAGGTTCGAATGGAATTTATCGATGACACGCGCGCGGAATTTTACTCGACGATGCGGAAATCGGGATCTTGCACGGAATGCGAACGACGTTGCTGTCGTTCGAGGTTGAAAATGGAGCTTGTGCTCGAATAACGATGTTCAAGGATTGTTTCACAAATGGCCATTGCAGTGTGCTACTAGAAGCCCTTGCCTTCGAGCCTGCACTGCTTCGATCTACCTCTTTTTATGCCTCTGGCTGAAGGTATACGCGGGAATATTAAGCGTACTTTATTCCTCGTGTTTTGAAATTTTTCCAACCACGTTGAATATTCTGAGATCATTGAAGCAGTGCACGGAGAATACTTCTATCGATATCCTTGCGTTTCGAAGGGGATAGCAAATGTTTTTCAGCATCATTTATTTTACCACGAGCCTGTAATTTGCAGTCTTTAATTTTTAGAGAGATTGGAGTACGTAGAGGAATTACAATTTCGTAACGATTCTTTCACTATTAGACCATGTGGTTCGCATTCGAGATATATCAAATCAACAATTACTTTCTATGTGAAATAATATTCGTTTAGCTTACAAGCAAATTTAGTTGAAGGAGTTAAATAACTCGTCCCCGTGTATGCAAGTGCACGTAATCAAATAGTAGCAAATTGTTATTCTAAAATTATCCTGCTGACCCCGTGCTAATCTGCCGATTCATAAGCGCAGGCCGCCAGGAACGAAAATGGAAGAAAGCGAGACTACTCGCCGCGATGCTAGAGTCTCGATGGAATCGTATCTCGTTTGGCCACGAAACCGGAAGATCCAGCCGGTATTAGGATTTTTTAGACGCGATACTTTATGTGTATACGCGGGCCGGTACAGAGCTGGCTGTATCCTCGCAATTATTTGCAATATAATCGCCACTCGTGAAGGAGGATCGTTTAATGGCCACCGTCGGTAGAATTATCAGGCTACTTTGGTCCACGTTCAACGAGGCGAAAAGAGGGATCCACCCGGCGAGAAGGAAGAGGGCGCGTAACAGGTGCCAGAACCAGAGAGATTCTTATTGCTGGCCGATCGATATTAATCAATGATCCAACGAGATGCAGCTGGCCCGTGACCATAAACGTCAGTCGTTCCAGTTGTAAAATCGCGGATTTATACCTTCAGCCCGTCCTCGACGAGGACTCGTATTCCTTTTCCCGTTCCCTGCTACCGAATCTCCTCTCAGGACGCTGCGTCTCTCCTCGTTGAGTCACGCTTTCTGCCTGTCTTATTCCGTTTATACGTTGCTCTCTTTTTTCTCCTTTTTCCCCTCTTTTTCCCCTTTTTCTCTCAACCGGCAAGGATTGACGTCGAATATTTTATGCATGTAACGGGAAGCAGGTATGTCCGAGGTGGGTCTCCTCGTAGGCGAGAGATACAACGGCTACGTAGACTGTTCGGAGGAGCTGGAATAGACTGCTGAAATCGACGGAATTCTAGAAACGTTCGTGGCATTCCACAATGTGTCATTTCCTTTGGCATGGCTGCGTCGTGAGACGATATGGGATTTATTTTTGGAACGTGTCTGGGAAGGTGATTTAATTAATTCGTTGCTCGAAGCGTTTAAATTAGCGTCTTTCTTGGTATATAAGAAACTCTTCTTTTTATCAGATTTGGTCGCCGATTTAATATTTCTTAACGTTTCCAAGTACAAGTTCCCGTAAACTCGATGGTTTTTTGGAAAAATAATTTGGTCAGTCCGAGTTTTGTCGCCCAAACGTGACTCAGAAGAGACGAAAAGTTCAATATTAACTCATTAGCGCGTCGACAAAGCGTCCCATAAACGCGCAAACATCGTTCGGTAAATATTTTTCTCAAAAGTCCACCCGTGTCCCGTGGTATCCAATGCAAACAGGACTGAAATTCATCTGAAAGAGAAACCAGAAATGGCTGAATCTGAATCTCGTAATCGTGGTACAACGATAGATCCCATCGACCCTGAAGACAATAACGAACGCGTCGAGATCGACATTGAGATTAATTAACGTTAATCCTGTCTTCGGCGCCAACTGCTCACGTGGTTGATGTCACACGGTCCGATGATTTCTTATTGATTCACACCCGGGAAAACTCGTTCGAGGCGTACACGATCCGTGGAGTGTGCCGTGAATAATAACAACGGGTAACAATGAGAAGTTTTCCGCTCGCGTCGCCCACGAAGAGCACTGTTTGCCGCTCTGGAACACATTCGTGTCAAGGAAGGTAATTGCGACACGTTGTTTGCCGTTTGTTCCATCGATGCAAGCCGATGGAGTAGGCTGTCCTCTTAGGGTTAGATCCAGTCGCGAGCTGCCGCGTTGTCTCTTACTCCAGCCTCTGTTCCTTTGTTAGCGATATCGTTATCGTCGTAATTAGGCAGAGATTGGGACTCGAAAAGGACCGTAATTAGGGTCGTAGACTTTCCGGTTTTTTGGGGGCAGATTCCAGGAAAGGATTGAATCAAGGCGTGTTGTATATTTCGAGGATACTTGCCACTGTGAAGGCAAGACGATGCTTATCGCGGTATTAGACCGGATCTAAATCAAAGCATGTGATTCCACGTCATTCCCGAGTTAATCCTTGCTTTACGCCAAGTCCCGTTTGAAGACCTGATTATTTAGCGCAATGGCGGTGAAGGCATTAAATCTCGCGGTATGTTCTAATTGAAACGCTGTTATTTATTATACCTCGTTTGAAATTAGCTCAACGAGCTAGTTATATACAATCGATTACCTTCACGACGCAGTCCATAAACCGAATATACTCCGTTCCTCGTAGATCCGATTGTTCATACCCCTATAAAACGTTCTAATCGACTTCTCTTTATCCCTGATATTAACCCTTTATACTCGAGACTTTAGCCACTCTCAGTCTCCACTTGGCAAACGCATAAAGATTAATAGTCGGTATCAAATTTAAAATAGGGTAATCCAAAAATATCGAAATGAAAAAGTTAACTGCGTTAACATGTTTGAGACCACGTATAATTTCTTGAAAGTAATAAAAGACTGCGGTAATAAAGTCTGTAGCTGAATACCATAAGTGTCTGCTATTTAAATATACGCGAATAAATATTGCTTCTTGATAGCGTACGCTTATAATCGTCTGTCGTTTAGAATCGGAAAGGGAATTAAATATAGTCGGAAAATGATTGGTAATAAATATTAAAATTGAGTATATTTTTTGGAATCGAATATTTTTGCAGATTTAATTCACGTTATAATAATCTTTCAAAGGATATACGGTAGGCCTACCACGTCCTCAGCTATAGATTTTGAAAGGATACTGGATCAATTACCGGCATTCAGTCGAAAAATTGAAAATAACGTAAGGCGCAAACACATTATCGCAGAGAATACATACGTCGACCTTGTCTGAAGTTTCGAACCGCTGTACCGTACCGAAAAAGGCTTGGAGCGCAGACGAAAAAAGACCACATCTGCAATTCCTCCTACCTGACCATCATCATGGCCAATTTCCGCGTTCTCCGACCCTCTAACTTACCCAATCCCAATCCCATTGCCCAACCCCATGCAAAGATCCCGTACACCGAAAGGCTCTACTCGCTGGAAGCCTGCTCGGTTCTTCGAAACGGTCGGCGAGGTAAATTGAGCAGGCAGCTTCGCGAAACCTCTTGCTGCGTGCACGCGAAGTCCGGCTACCGAGAGTTATCTTCGCGGCGGGCATTGGACCTCCGAAAACGTCGAACTTCAATTACCGCGACACGGGAGCCGTTATAAGCTGGTATCCGGTCGGGCTTATAAATCGCGGCTCCACCGGTTCGTCGTGGCCAGGCGAGTTGCGAGAGGGTGGTGGTTGCCGGGTCGCTAATAAATACACGGCGATAGAGCTCGCCGCGGCGGAAAAAACCGACGGCCGCCGAGAGTTATCCTGCTCTCTTGGCCGTGGCCGCATCCCCGTCGGACAATAAATGTCCGGTCGCTCGGTATCTCGAATTATTAAGGAATAATGACGCCATTTGTAACCGGCATGAGGACCGGCTAGAGGAACGGAGCGAGTGCCGGCCGAGCCGGAAGCGAGCGGGAAGGATGCAAGAAGGAAAGAGGCGAGCAGATGCGCGCGTTGAAGGGTGCGCGGAGGGTGGTGGCCCGGCGCGGGGGCGAGCGCGGAGGAAGATAGAAAGCACGGCGATATTATTACTGATTGAAATTCTTCGTGGCCGGAGTTGACTCGGCCGCGCGCACCGGCAGATTGCGCGATCAGTTTACGTTCCTCTCGTGGCAGTGCGCCAAGCGGTCCTTTTTTTCCTCGTACCCGCTCGTACTCCTCTCTTGTTTCTCCTCTTCGCCGCGTTCGATGCAGCCTGTCCCGCGCGTCGCCCTCCGACGACCGTCTCGGTTCGCGACCCTGAAGCGCGCTCGGCACCTGTTGTGCGGGATCCGCTGACGATTTACATGGGCTCGACGCAGGCTAGCGGGTTCTGTCGCGCGAGGAACTTACGTTGAATTTTGTGCAGCAGCTTGGATCGAGGTTGATTCTTCGCCAAAGATCGATCGTCGCGATCTTTCGTATGGACGTCGCTACACCGCTTCTCGGAGTGACGGCGATGGCCGATCGCCATTGTCTACCCTATTTACGCGACGGTCGTGGTTAAGCAGGATAGACTAGTTTGATATTCTTTGCAGATGTCGCTGCATTCTTCGAAATGTCATCTGCACTAGCTATTTTGGCAAGGGGTCCTTTTAATTGATGCCGAGGTCTTCGTCCATTTTGGACAAATGTATGACTCCTCGCAGCTCGGTGTTGTGGTTCGTTATCGACAATTTATTCCACGCTGGCACTAATTTCGTAAGCCATTTGATTTTCGAATTGACAGGTTAGATATTGCTAATTGCTGTACATCCCAAAGTCAGCGATTTAAATGGCGAGCCAATTTATTCACCATTTCAAAGTGTAAATTACTCGACGGTTTGTAAAGAAAAAGTCGCGGGAAAATCGCGTTGTTATTCCCTAGAATAGTTTCTAACGAACTAATTCCCGATTCATTGGACGACGTCTCTAAATCTTCGAACCCGCGTCGCATTGCTGCGTCTAAGGACACTCGATATTTCACACCGTCGAACAGGAGGGAACGGGGAATACCATCCTTATCGTTCCACGTCGCGGCGTGGTTTTTCTTTCCACGCACGTCAAAGATTCCAGCGTGCTCGCAAGGTATAAATTGCATACTATCGATGACTATAATTACGCCACGTTCGACAGTCACGTTATGCCGGTCAGTTACGTCAGCGTTTCCAGCAGGACGGTGGTTTCCTGTTAATTGCACGAACGACGACCGCTTCCGTCGTTTCCATTGGTATCGCGGCGCAGTAGCGTCCTCCATTTCTGTTCCTTTATCCTAGCAACGATCTTGGACGAGAGATGAGACTCGTTTCCATTCAATTCTAGTCGACGATCCCCGTGGCTGCATCGATGTAGCCGCGCATCGAATGACGCAGTCGCAGCGCGAAGGTCGCATTTTTAAGCGACTGCATCATCCTGTTGACACTCGCCGTTCGACGATGGCTAAGGATAACAGCGATAGTTCGAAGACGCGAGGAATTCCGAAGCGAACCACTCGATTTGCTCGTTTCAAACCGGCGTTGTTCCTCTTTGCGACGCTGTTGTTACCATCCCGAATGAAAACAGGCAGTGGAAACAGCCATTCGACAATTTAGATTTAGCTCTGACGGCGTCGCTTTATTGGCTCCTCGGTTGTTAGGGTCGAAGGCTCGACTTTTCGATATTTTTACATCGAAAGTGGTCAGAGTAAACATCGTTATTGATAAGAACGCGCGAGAGGCACGGAAATAGCGATTGTGGTTTTATAGGTTTACATATCCCAGTTATTATAGCGATTTTTACGCCGAGAATAGATATTTGCACGTAATATAAGTGTCAATAACGGTGACCAGTTGTAATTTATGTGGTTCGGAATGGATCGCTGGAAATATGAAATTGGATTAGAACTTGCGCGGAATTCCTTTCGAATACTTTTGACTTAATCCGACTTGTTCTCGCAAAATCGACCCGAGCCCGATTCGATCCGCCGCCTATGACTACCTCGATTTGTATCTAACTGTTTGCCTTCGTTTTTATAGTCTATTCGCATTGGTCATGCTCGATTCTTTGTAACCATGTTGCGAATGCTTCCAATTACCATTCCCCGATTTTTCCCCTGCTAATCAAATTAATTTTGCTTTACGACAGTAAGTAAATACGTGTTCCGATCCCGCGCTGTTGCGTTACTATAACCATCCTTCAATCGTAATGGCGGCGAGCGCAGCCTTGATCCTCGGATCGATCTATAAATCGAGGCAGCGGCCATAAACAATCGTCCGCAGATATTCTACGTCGCGTATAAATGATAAAACAATTCCACAGCCGAACTAATAACACGTGTTCGACGCAGAAATTGATCCATAAAGCCTCACGACCATCTTATTACCGCGTACGGAAGATTATTAAGCACCGCTTAAAATTATTAAACGCGGTCTCGCGAGCAACGTGGAAAGACCGATACGAACGAATCTCGGCCGGTGCCCATTTGCCCACGCCATCGCGGCTGGTACCGCTTCGAACGTTTATAAATTCAGCCGCGAACCTCAAGGTGAGATACTCCTGCCCTCGTATTCGTCCCCGTACGTGCACCGACACCGGGCAAATTGATGCGACGCAATTTAGATTCGATTTGTAGCGTGCGTGTATCGCGCTTAATCCGGACGGAGAACAGCCCTGGTTTAACGTTAATTAAATAGGAGAAGAACGAGCCACAAACGGGCCACACACGAGTCATAATCGCTTGCCCCCGCGCGCACCAGCTAGCGCCCGTCCCTGATCAACTCCAAGATTACTCCCATCGGTGCCACCCACTTGTTCCCCGCGACCACGAATCCTCTCGTTGTCTCCTCTTCCGGTACGTGCAATCACCCGAGGCAATCGATACTCGCTACGTTTAGAATCGGAATGGCAATTAGCAGAGAAATTAGGAGTCGGAATGAGGACAAACGAGGTTCGCGTTTAGGGATTAATCGTTTAATTGCGAGAGAGTTAGGTTTAGGAGCGTCGGTACCGAGCTTCGTTTATTTCGGAATTGTAAATTTTTCGCGATAAGATCTTTTCGCGGGCCCCGTCTTTTACTCTTCGGGTTATAATTCGCAGTTTCTGGATGGACGAAAATTTTCGCGAAGGTAGCGTCGCGTTTAGAGTCCATCGACCAGCAAAAATCGTTGGCGGAACAATGCTTTCGTAATTTCTAAGGAACACGGTTGCCTACTAAATCGTGACACTGCTGGCTAACTTATCCGCGATAACGAGACGAAATCGCGAGAGCAGGAAATAGTCGGCGATTGTTCAAGCACACAGCTTCGAGGGTACACGGAGAAAGGTGTTTGCGGACAACCTTGGTGGGCCCCGAAGAACGGGGGCCCCGCATTGTTGGTAGGTGTACCGCCTGTCGCTGGCCTCTGATTCATTGCCGCGCCTTGCAATTCATCATTCTACTTCTCGTGTCCCAGCGTCGTTCTGCCCTTTCTTCTTCCCTGTCCTTCCTTCGTGCTTCTCTTTCGCCTCCTTCTCGCTCTTCTTGCCGCGCAATCCGTTGCTGCCACCAATGGTAATCACCGTCGGCTTTTTCGCCAAACGCTTTCTTTTTTTTCTTAATTACTCAAACGTTAGATAACATCGTCGAACGTGAAATTGCTAAGTGGAGTCTATAATGGCCGTTTGGTACTCGGCCTTTTCGCTTTTTATTTCCGCCGCTGTTTTGTCCTCGAAGAACCTCAAGTCTGCGAATAAATAGCTTCGAATTATCCACGAGATACGTATTTCTAAATTCCTGTCCTTTGGAATGCATTAGCCATCGCGAGTCCTCGTTGAAATCGCTATTGCGCAGATATTACAGACGGTGTCCATCTTTGAAGCAATCGGTGTTCACGTACAACCGAGGCTCGTTGCTATGACTCTAAATTTGACAACGGGACTGTAGAACGTTGTCCATAATCGACCAGTGGAATCGATTGGAACGGGAAAAATTTCTTCATTAACTCTTCCACGTGAAATCATTGCCGGGGGCCAGCTCGTTAACGACGATCTGCCTGGAAGCAAGTATCCAGGAAGAATTCCGAGAGGGTAACGCACGCGATGTTCAGATGAGAAAGAGAGAGATTGTTTATCACGATACGGGAAGACTAATAACGAGAGTCGGAGAGGAGGATCGTAAAATCGAGTAACGCGCGATCGTACGGGATCCACCGGGTTGACCGGTCTAGCTCTCTCCTTGACAAAAAGATAAAAAGCCGCGAAATTAACGAGGAGGCCGTAATACGTCGGTAACAGCGTGCAATTAGAATGTGATTAAATGGTGGCGAGATAACAGCGAACGAAGGTAACCTTAACGGTATATAACGGGGACCGAGCGGAGGAGAGAGAGAGAGAGAGAGAGAGAGAGAGAGAGAGAGAGAGAGAGAGAGAGAGAGAGAGAGAGAGAGAGAGAGAGAGAGTGGCTCTCGTTGAATTTCTCGGATTCGTGATCGAGATAGCAGCCTCGTGGACGTCCGTTCCTTTTCGTGGATCCCTACGATAACGATCCATCGCGAGCCACCTCGGGGCTGCCGCCTCTATCTTTGAAATCGCGAGAAGCGCGATTCGTTACGATTGCTGAACTACCGTCTGCTAAATGCTGTAATTACCATCGTTTAATGGCCCATCGAGGTAAATATACGTCTCACGCGGCGGGGAAAGGTCATACATATCTCATAGCGCGATTAGCCGCGGCTGTGAATAAATCTGTGCATCGGGAAAGGAAAAAAGTCGCGAAAGCGGCGTCAGGAGAGATTGGAATGCGTCTTTCGAATATATACGTGCGAACCATTAGGGTGTTTACGCCGTCATAGATCGTATCTGGCCGCCATTTAGGATCGGGTTACGTTCAAAGACAGTTTCACGTAGAACGATAAGCCGATCCGAAAAGATGGCACCGAGTTTATGGACGAGACGAAATGAAATCGTTTACTGAGCCAGTGACAGGTTAGCAGTTGTATGACTGGCATTCGGTATAATTTCCTGGCCTTTTTCACTACGCTCACGGTCTTCGATTAATCGACGTTCAGACTTCTTTTGCTACACTTATTTTCCGAGGGCTGCGATCGTCCAATTAATATGTCAACGTTTTGCCTTGGAATCCTAACGTTTGATAAGGACGTTATTAAGTTAAAGTAATACAGGGTGTCCCGCGTGGAATCCCACAGAGCCTACCTAATTATCATCCACACTATGCACTCGCGCGCGATAAAAGTATCCGTGGCTTAATAGCTACGAGGAAACTTATCTCGGTGCAGAAGCGTTTTTTGCAACGAATTTGCCCTTTGATTCTATCATAATTGCGACAGTGTACCCCGTGGTTAAAATAATTGCAGGCCGTGTCTTATTTTTTGTCTTTGAATTTCTTCGATGTGGTCGAGCACTGATACGTTATCGATAAAAGCAGATACTTTGCAAAGTTTTATTCGACGAGAAACGAGATTATTCGCGAAACCGAAGTGTGCTGCAATTTTCCATTCCATATTTTACGATATCGAACGTTCATACAATCGGATCGATTACTCCGTGGCAGTCGCGTTCCCGTGACTTCCTCTTCCGGTCGCGTTATTTTTCCGCAGACACAAAAAGTTGGGAAAACTTTCGCGAAAGCTCGGGCCTCGCGCCGAGGGCAGAACCGAGGATTAAGCAGCTGAAACTTCGCGAGCACGGATTAAAACTGCTAAAATTAATTCGCGTAATTGCGGCGGAAGCTGATGCCGCTTGGCTGGACCTTCCAGTCTTCCGGAATCGAAGGGATTTCCTTTTGGCTAGCTTCAAGGCAACTCGGAGAGGAAACGTTTCTTACCGTGGGAATGGGTTTAAATTGTATTTACGAGTTTCAAACTGTATCGTGGGATTAACGGTGTCGTTTAAGCCTTTGTTTGCATCGCCAGATAATTTGTTGTAGTACACAACTCATAAACAGTACTGCGTAACTTGACTCGCGTTATTTCTTCTAACGTAAATTCCAATTCGGAACGTCCAGTTGAAGGAAACCGTGATGCATAACAATTATGTACGTGTAATTTACATATCCAATTTTATTCGTGTCCAAAATGTAATTTCTCCAAAAATAGGTCAAATTGCTTCAAAGATATAATAAATTTAAATTTAAATTATTGGGTGATTAGCAATTTATGTATATGCTGGAACTCGGATTTCTATATACAATACTGGTTCTAGCAACAAGGCTACGTCGGAAAAATACAAGTCGGAGCAGAGGAAAAACTGACTTTGTGCTTATATAATGTTAGTTTTTGGTGGGGTGAAGATGACTATTAGCCCTTAGTGAAATTAGGAATGAGTCAGTTGTTTTTGGATTCTGAAATTGGTCTCTGTTTATTAGCTGGACCTTTCTAGTGACAAAGGGCCAACAGATCTTTAGTCATCCAATATGTAGTTCAAAAACAATTATGAATAATTCAATTATACGATCGTTAGGATTTATTCTATTATTTACAATTGAATATAGGAGTCTTTTGCAATATTCATTCTGTGATCCGTATATCAATAATCCGTTTGTAAGAACAAGGAAATGTTTCATTCTCGATAATTTAAAACACTATTTTGCCAGATGGATCTTCGAAAAAATGTCTCCTCTTCTAATCGTCGTTACACGCAGTAGTCTGAGAAATGATGAATATTAAAATATTATTTTATAGAATGTTCCAGGGTTTTCGTCCCGGCTGTCGTCGCGTTGAATTCTTTATTACATTAAACCAAGCGAACGCGCTTCTGCTTTCCGCTTTTTGTCCTCAGCTGACGACGCTCGAGGAGCCTAGGGCTTGGGTAAACTCCTATCCGTCTCTTCGCATTAATTAATTAACGTTCTCTTAATTGAATCACTCCACGAAACAACGCCGCATTAACTCTATCGTCCCTCGCGGATACTCTCAAGTGAGCCGGTGACATTTCATTTGCTTTTCACTCATGCTTCCTTACCAGCTGTTTCCATTCCAGGAGTGCGTCGAGTGGATTTTCATTAGAGACGAGTATCGTGCCTTCGTGTACACCGAGATTAGATTCGAGACAGCGTTTAAAATTTCACAGACGACACACTGCCGCGAAAATTTCTGCGCAATTTATTTATTTGTAGAATCCATCGATGAAATGATAGCAGATATGGCTGGAGAAATTTCTTTTCTTCAGATCCCTTTTATTTGAGGTCGAATTGCCTTTATTTGGAATATTGCCATTTCCAATTAATATGCTGCAGGGATTTTCAAATGCTATAATGCCTCGTTGTTAAATTAGAGATACCGATTTCTTTGCTTTGAGTTTTCAAGTAAAATAATAACAGGGATTTCTAGTGTAATTCATTTAAAATTAAAAATCTTGCTTTGACTGGTGGATAAAATGTGGATAAAATCTCGGGAAAAGACTCGTGACACCTCGGGAACGTCTGTGCGATGGCGAATAAGCAAAACGACATTACGCGGAAGCGAGGGGAAGTCCCCTTTGGATGGGACAACGACAACAACCGGTAGAAAAACCGCCGCCGTCTCGACGGTGGTTGCACGACTCCGACAAGTCGGGACGAACGTCCACGGACAGGATTTTGCAATTTGTATCTATCGTTGCTCGCCCTGGAAGAATCTGCGAAAGAAAGCAAAAGGTTGGAAAGGGAACGAGCGGCCGGGGAGCCCAGCGAGGGGGATGTCGGCGCTGAAGCGCGCGAAACATGAATTATTCTTAGCGACGGCTGTCCAGAAACCGCGGGGATCCTGTTTCCCACGATTCATAACGCGTTATCAATAATTAATCGCGTTAAAGGAACACAAAAGCGCGGCGTGGACAAGGCCGGAACGTGGAAACCGCTCGTGTCTTCTCGCACAAAGACGCTCGATCGGCCACGGGAATCGTACCGGGTGTGCGTGGTCGTGGCAGCTAAGGAGATCTTATTCCTGGAAAATCGGCTTCCCCGTAGAGTCACTCCCATAAATCTTCGCCGATGACAGATCAGTATGCGATCCTCGTTATCGATGCGCGCCGATTTTGCCGATACACGCGTCCCCCGGCTTTCGATCCTTTCGCGAGATTCTGTCGTTGCTCGTGAGGCCGATCCCGAACGTGGAATAATGTTCGGTGAAGATGTTCGGTGATTGATTTCGATGGCTGCAGCCAGGAGTGAGAGGTATCGCGGATTTGCCGGTTGCGGGCTAGCGGCAGGCGTGGGCGTTGAATAAATGCTTTCACTGATGCGGTATCGCATGGATATTTGTGGTACTGTAAACACGCCGCTAGGACGTTTCGCTGCGGTGTTAAGGGGATGTTGTCGAGCGTGGAACGATGTCGGTGATATTTAATAAGTGATTTCATTGATATCCTATTGGCTGAGATTTATGGTATCGGTTGTCGTAGCCGGGAATTTTTCGGTGATAAGAGATGTTGCCGTGGAAAGGTGAGCTCTGGAGTATCGCGAGGTGGTGTTTAGCGAGCGATCTCGCTTGTACTATATTTTTCACAGATCGAGCGATATCGAAGGGTAAGGTATCCTTCAGTTTACACGCTTTATTTATGTCGTAATTTTCTAGAAATTTATCAAACTATGTACCTTTATGTAACAGATTCTCTTTGAGATAATGTCTGGGAGAGAAAGAATTTTTCTCGTAGAAATAATTTTAACCCTTTGCACTCGAGAGGTGAGCTTCAGTCACCGTTTCATAAAATTTGGAAGATCGATATTCATTAATATATCAAATCTAATGTAACGTAACAGTGTGCGAGGTATCGAAATCAAATAATTCTACAATTCTATTATTATACAATTCTTTATTTACTGCTGAAAAAAGTGTCGTCAGTTTTTTAGTAGAGAATCTTTGAATTTCTACTCTTCTCTAGCCAAAAAATCCTCGAGTGCAAAGGGTTAATTTGTTGTGACATTTCGATCGTTGAAATTTGATATTTTCACGCGACATTTTCTTTTTCAGGTAGGAAGTTTGAAGGAACAACAGGGGTACCGAGTTAAACTATGTAAAATCTGCACGTTCGGTAAGTGTGGAGCCAATTTCCAAAGACCGATTTCAAATTAATTTCCCGACATGCCGGGTATTTATAAACGTTGTGCTACGTGTGTACTCAAAATAACGATATTTAATAGAAACATCTCGTAAAACATACTGCAGCCGCAGCAACAAGCCACACGGTGAGCGCGGATCAAGCTCCGTAAATCTTGACGAATTGCCGGATTTACCGGGCCACTCTTTTTTTCGGGAATTCCCAAAAAATTGACGTTGAATACGGTCGAGTGGCGATGTTTATCAGTTTATTTCCAGTGTTTGGTCCCGTGCCTGGAATTCCGAATCGCTTCTTCCGCGGTGTATAAAATTAAGAACAAGATCGTTGGCGAAACCGGCGTAGAAAAATGGCGGGAAATTTATTTATACCCCTCGATTACTTATCGAAGTCTCGTTGTAAACGCTCGGCGCTCGTAACGCGAGCCGCGATATAGCGAAGCCGAACGAGAGGTATCATAAGCGTTCACCGCTTATCTCGCGGAACGGAATTGTTAACCGGCGCTGACTCGGCGCGAGAATCGGCCGTCGATTGGCCGACGCGTTTTTCACGCATAAATTACCGGTTGCCGCGCACCTCGGATAACAAATTTTCAGCGCGGTGCACGCGCTAGAATTTTTCCAACCGCGTTTATCTCGCCGCGAACGATCCCGTGATATATTTATGTACCCTGGCCGATGTGTATTTATACGCGGTTCCAGGGGAGCCGCGCGGAGGTTCCCAGGAAAGCAGCTTCACGGAAGCTCGAGCTGTTGAGCGAAAGGTTATTCCCAATGTTGAAGCACGCCAAAAACGGTATCGGTCGGGAAAATATTTTTTAACCGAGAACAGACCCCCTCGCGATTTTCGCGAATTTTCATCAGGGGGGGGGGGGGGGGGAGCGAGGTCGCTCGAATACGAGTTAATTCGTCGTTTGGGCGACGTTGATCTTTTGGAACGACACTGTTTCTCAGACGAATAGGGTACAAATTATTTCCTTCAAAAGTTCCTATGTACTCTTGTGTGGTAAAGGATCGGATTTATAGAAATTGAACTTTGAACTTTGATTTTATTTTATTCTGTACAAATGCGCGGAGGCTTGAGTCTTGTGCGATGCGTGATGCAAACGGTGGATTGTCGAAAGAGTGAAAAAGTGTTCCCTCGAACCCTTCAGTCAGGTTCTTATAGGCCCTATGACGACCCATGCGTCACTCAGATCTGCTTGGAAAATTGATAATCTTGATGGTTCCTCGAAGCAAACATAGATCCTGATGCAGGGTGACGCCATCCAAATAAAGACTCCTCTCACACTTGTTATAGTAAAATTCAATAGTTAAGTAAATTCTACATTCCAATGGTGTGGAGACGATCCCTTCCTCTGCGTACTGTCTTTTGTCTCCAGTCTTCTGAAGACGACTTTTGACCCTAAACAGGCCAGTCCTAACCATTCGCCCGTTCAAGAAAGATCTATACAGTTTTCCACTGACTATTATTCCTTTGCGTTATAACAGCTCTCAATAATCGCAAGAATTAAATATCAAATATCAGTCGTATTCACTCGTTGTATAATTCTACCGTCAAGAATGCGTTATCGTATAAAAAGAACAGCAGACTCACGTTCTATATCAATCTCTAATCCTACGAAACACCCCGAAAATAGTTGGTATGGACGTTGGAGGACGCATATTTTTCTGGGAAAAATCCACCCTCCGATTCCAACCGGCTGCAGCATCGATCGTGCAAAATCGCGGTCCACGATCCTTTCCATCTTCCGTGGGCCAAAATTACAATTACGCGGATCCCTCGGCCGCCACCCGATAAATAACGGCGTCCGCTCGCCTCGGCCCGATGTAAATCTTGTCGATCGTTAAATCACGCACCGGCGAGATTACGCTTTCGCGAGGATCCCGCGTAATGATCTCTCATTGCTGATATTTCATCGCGTTAAGTACGGCCGGACGTTTATCGCCCCCACGGCCGTACCGTTCGCGCGGTGGTCCGTTAATTTCGTTACGAAAATATTCCCTGGCCCGTTGCAAAACCTCTGGCTCGCGGATCGACGTGCTCGAACGGAGACGTCGTTTCGTTGCCGACGTTACGCGAGAGAACGACCCGCGCCACGCCTGTTTACGAAAATGTCCCTTTCCACGCTTGTTTGACTTCCGGTTTGATCGATGGCCGCGCCCATTTTGCCCCGCAGCTCGTTAGCCGCATCGGTTCCTGCACTTTAGAGACCGTATATTTATGGAGAAGCGGAGGATCGCCGCGAAAATATGATCGCGCTGGCAGGGTGTTGTTGAATCGGCCGCCCCCCGGTTTATTGATGTTCCGCGTGCCGTGCGCCGCGCGTAAAATCCGCCGCGGAACGCGTAACCGCCGATGCTTACAAGATGTCACGCGTCTGTTACGTGTCAGCGTAATTCCTTCGTAACTGTGTTCGTTGCACCAGCTTTCCCTTCTCCTCGTGGAAATACGCGAGTCGCCGGACTTTCCGCTACCGAGCTTCTGCCGGGCTATCGTAAATCGAACCGTGTCGGGGAAATCATGAGAAAATTGGTAATTGTTGGGAAGATGGTTAGGCGATAGAGTAAGGTAAAATATATCGGTGCTTTAACGCGATGTAAGGGCCTTTTTGTTATGGAAATCTGGCATTGTATTTAGGAATGTGGTCGCGAAGAGGCGAGAGTCGACTCGGAATATGAAATTTTTGAGATATTAACTCTTAGTCGTTGTAGTCGAGCTGGATCCGATGTTCCATTTTGCTGTAAAATCGGGTGTAGAGATGGATAGTGGAAAATGAAAAGGCGGGAAAGAAAACTTAATACTAGGGGTAGCATTAATACTTTACCGACCGATAGCCTATTAAATCGGTTCTCATGACGATGAACAATCATTATCATTATATGAACAGTAATTTGTTATTTAGTATTGAGGTACGTTGCTCAGTTGTATCAGTTGCGTTGGTTTGTAAGCTCCCCATTTTTCTATGGGGGGCGCCAGGGAGAATCTGCGGCTGAACGGCCGGTCGGATGTGTTTATGCTGTTGAATTGCTAGCGGTCGGTAAAGTTTTAATATCAAGGGTGCTCTGTAACTACACCTAAATCAGAAGACCTTGTTCGCGCTATAGACGTCTTCTTCGGGGAATATCGGTCATCATTCGTCGATGCTTGGCATATCTCGCATGATCATCGCATTTTGCAACACATTTTCATCGATGCTTTCCAGTGTTTCAACACGAGGCGTAATTTTCGACACACTGTCAAATTTCAAATGTTAACCATGCCATTTTCGCCATTTTCTATAAGACGTCGCCAAGACGAAGCTCGGCAGGGAAAGCTGTAATTATGCCGGAAGGTAGGTCACTCGTGAAACGCGGTTTACGATTCTAATTAAAATAAGCGAAGATCGCGTGCGTTTCGTTTGACGATGTTCATGAAAATGCGCATTCGGAATTCACTTAAACGTTACCTTGTACCGTGCATACGCGGCCACTCCTTTTATGAAACACCACCTTTCGCGGTTGACATGGCGAGGTAAAAATATCAAGAGGCACGCATCAACTTCGGCCTGGAACACGAAACGTTTAACGATGATAGATACACGAGCATAAACGGACCGCTGGACTTGCAACGAACATTGGCCGCGAACGTAATTACCATGAAGTGTCGTGCATTTCAGTTGATTGCGCGGTCGTAATGAATTGTACGGCATCGCGGGTACAGAATGGTAATTATATTTTCATCCATTGACCGGTGGGAATAATTAAAAAGCCATATCGTTGCCAGCCCGCAGGCCACGGATCGCCGTTAAGAAAATGAAAAGGATACATTACGCTCGTTTGTATTTCCTATGGTGTCCGTGTCTATCGTTGTAATTATCAGAATTGGCGCGAGTCGATCGCGATTAAGACTGCCACTCGCTTCTAAACAGTCGCCAGCTTTTATCCCATCCGAACGAAGAGCATGCAATTTGTTTAACAGACCGATGGGACCTCGTGGGTATTTAGCGGTGGAGAGATCAAGCCGTCCTGGAATATTTCATTCGAACGGCTCGATTCTTCCAGCACTTTAAGAAAATTCCAGTGGTCGCTTTATCCCAGTAACCATTAGGAATAAAAATAGCGGCTTAAATCGAAGTCGCAAAGTTTCTTCGAGAACGCGATCAATCTCGAGACGAATTTTACGTAGGTAGCACGATGCGCTAGTTTTAGTTTGTGCCAATGTATCGGCTATCTTTGTATATTTTCTTAATAATTTTTCTGCTGTAGCAAAATTGCGAAGCAAGTCCAGGTACAGTAGGTGAAAGCTGCGCGATACTGGTCAAGGCTAGTTCTCCATTTTCTTATTAGATAGTTGCACTTCTGTTGCAAAAATAAATAAATACAGTAGACACGTCAGTGTGTCACTTAATTCATTTACACCTTGCTCGTGCATCTCAATTTTGTAAAGTATTACATTGATACGTTCATATTTCCGTTGAAAATTATTTTTCACGATTTCTATTTAGATTCTTAGGTGAATAAATAATTTCGGTTAGAAAATTATCTCAACGAAGATCCTAGTCTCTTTAAATAAAAATGGAGACAGGAGAAAAGACGTCTTCGGTCTTTTCTTACAGGTACCCGTAATTTGTTAAAAAATTGCTAATTTTATAAGAAATGCAGTCCATTCACGGGTCTCTTAAATCACATCTGGAGGTGTGTTAAGAGACAGCCTCTGCTGTACGATTGCAGACGCGTGCCGTCTCTACGTTACTCGAACAGAAGCTTCGGGTTCGACGACGAGGCGCTTTAATAACGCTTGATATCCTCGCTGGAATACGAGACACGTCAGCTCCGGGTGGCCGTAATAACAGCAAAACGGGATCGCGGGTACCGATTACGCTGAAATTGCCTGCAAACATTTAATATCGGCAGTGCACACCGCGGCACGGTAAAAGCGTATCAGCCTCGCGGAAATCGACGATCCTGCGAGAGACGGTGACAGGATCGACGCTGCACCGTCGACAGGATCCGATCTACGCGTGTACCGTGTTTCTCTCTCTCTCTCCTCTCTCTCTTCCCCCTCTCTCCCTCTCCCTCTCTCTCTCTTTGAGAAGGTGTATGTACAGCGGTATAATTAACGATTCGTGCATTTTATTCCCCTAATTACGAGTACATAGAACGCACGCGAATGTTTACACTCGTCTGGTATTACGTTATTCGGGGTAATTACAGGGTGCACGCGATTCCCGATGCATAAATGATGCGACCAGCGAAGGGGTGGTCGGTGGATGAAAGCGACTCGCGTTTGTTTGATCGAGGATGAACGAAGGATTCGTTGTTTCAGCTGAATAGAACCGATTCGATACTGGAAATCTGATTTTGGGGTGGATGATATTTTAGCCACGAATAGGCTGAGGTTTCTGGTGTTTGGATAAGGTGGAAGGGTATGTCGGTGTTTTCAAAAGTCCGGATCAATTTTGGCGTTGGCAATGACAGAACGATTTGTTGGAATTTCTAGGATGAAATCAAAGCGTTCAGCGTGCAGCGAAGTAACAGCAATTCAGTTGTACAGCAATAAATATATGAAGTTCAATTTAGGTGAAATATTACTCTATTGCACTTTTGCGAATACGAAAAACAAGAGGTTTAAACACATCTTTATGAGTTACGATACTTTAAAAGCGTTGTACACTGTTCCGGACTTGAGACTGACTACTGCAAGGGACAGCAAGCCCTTTGAGAGTCGATCTTCATAAATTATTCTGCATCAAATTTCGAAGATCGATATTAATTAATATGCCAAATTTAAGATAATGTAACGGTGTGCGAGGTGTCGGAATCAAATAGTTCTACGTGTCAATTATTATACTATTTCTCATATACTGCTCAAAAAAATGTCTTCAGCCTTATGGCAGAAAATCCTGGAACTCCTACTCTTCTTTAGCCAAAAAATCGTCGAGTGTAAAGGGTTAAACCCAAAAACCGGCATAGTATCGAAGGTCCTTAAAGTTCAAAGGTCGGTATTGGTCTGCAACATCTAGTAGGCCTGTCACCATCGTTGCACGAGAGTAGTTAATTTACAACACGATTACCTATACGTATTTCGAAAAGGTGTCGATATTTCCTACGACAATGCGTAATGAAAAATATAGAATTCGATTTAGAAATCTTTTAAAACAAATATCAGCGTTCATCTCCGCCTGATTCATCTTTCCTCGTTTCTATAAATAATTCTTCCTCGTATTCAGAATGATTATCCCATTGAACGAATACCTCAGCGAATACCGATCGCTTACAATGACTTTCCATTAAATTCGCCTAACCTCCGAATCTAATTCATCTTCGTTGCTCAAAGAAAATATTCACCTACCGAGCTTCCCCTCGGGCAAAAAGTACGAAATCCATTCACCACCCAGTCGATCTCGCCGAAAGCCGCCGCGGGAACACCATGATGGTCGGCTGAAGCCATCAAGAAATGGCAAAAACGCGGTCTGTCAGGGTCCAAATTCATCCTGGCGGGCCACCGCCTGACAAAATGTCGAAATTACAAGACGCACTGCCGTTGCGCAAAAATCAGTGCGTACACGGCATACAATTACACTCTCGCGTTCCAGCCCCGGACACGCGCGCGAGCGCGAACCTTAAACGCACGCGCGTGTCCATCCAGCAAGCAGCCCGGCCGTAATGGCCGATGATTGCCCTTTATTACAGCAACGGTCAAAGCACGGCCCGGAATCCGGTCCACACGGCCCGTTCGCGGCGAACGACGGATTCGTCGGTCCATGAGGATGCGCCCGCCGGTTCTACTCGTTACCGGACCGTGCGTGCGCCTCTTCGGACGCACGGCTTTCGACGAAATCAGTCAGCGACACGCGAACCACTCGTTCCGGGGTTCGAGATCGAGCCGACGATCGTTTCGAGGAAAAGGCGTTGGTCCTTCGACGATGCCACCCTACTAGATGGCAGCTTTGATTAATCGGTTTCGTAATGAAGCTCGTGGGCCGCTGTTCGCTTGTGGTCTACGTGGGTGCAGGTAAAAATTCGCGCGGACTAAAGGCAGGTGGTTGCAAAGGAGTAGCGTGACTTTCGAGATGGTTCAGAAAGAGAGTTTGCTTTTGCTTTTATATTTCTTTTTGTTTTTGGTCCCGACCAAATCATTTTTGTGATCATTTTTCTGCCTCCTGTCGTTTGTAGAATTTATTTCTACAGTTTCGTGCAGGATTAAACGGTCTATTAGGGGGTATTATCGGGGCGTATTAAGTGGAATTATTATAAGAGTAATTCGTGTTTGAATCGGTATACGGAGAGATGGGAATGGTGCTTTGGAAGATCGTTTCGTGAATCCGTGCTTTGCGAGGATGGATGTAAACTGACTTTAAATTGTAGTTGAAATGATTCCGAAAGAAAAGTGGTATACGAGAGAGAGAGAGAGAGAGAGAAATTTGATGGAAGGGAAATAATAAAATTGGTTGGAAATATCTCCGCTGATAAAGCAATCATACCTGTCTGGCTATAAATTACGCTATATCCTCTAATGTATATAATCGCGACATAGACCGATCAGAATAATTGCGCGGGAGAAAAAATATCGCGTGGTAATGAAACGAGTAATGAAACCTCTTCGGTTACTCGTACGACAATAATGAGTCTATCCAGACGTCTCATCCCTCCGCGGTGTAAATTGCGATGCGAAATTCGCTTCTGACGCTTTATCACGCACACGCAACCAAGCAGGAAAAACGCAGCCGGCTGGATCGAACGCAATTTTCGTACTCTTCTTTGTGTACACTTTGCGCGAGTTTATTTCGGTAAAAAGTAACAAGTTAGGCGGTGTAATAACGAGAGTCGCCAAAAAGGGGATCGAAAAGGGCCCGATCGCATTTTTCTTCGAAGACTCATCGCGTGGAATCGTCAGTCGCCACACGATTGATCATCGCCGATCTTCTCCACTATAATTTCGCCGAGTATCGATTGATTCGCGTCAATACCGATTTCAATCACCTCCAAGTTTGTAGCAAGAATTTTTTAATCATCTGGGAACACGCGACGAACCCGGCCATGGGGATTGGCTTACCCCCCTGGTTCCAGGATTACCGCAGGAACGTTTAAAAAATATCTATACAAGCTTGTTCTTTCTACAGCGATCAAACATTTCTCACGTATTCTTGCGTCTACGAGTGTGTTTATGTAAATCAGAGTTTTTAATCAGAGGCTATCTCCGGAATCTGTAATGCATGATGGAACATACGGTATCGTGTAATTGATACCGAAATCTGCAAGAATTACATACACGTTTCGAGGATATTAGCTCATTAAATTTAATCAACATTGAATTTAACAGGATGATTACCGGGATTTTGTTATTTATTACCCATGTGGTAAACTTGAATAACTGGAACTCGAAATTGCTGTTATGAGATAAAATGCTTACTTTCTGGTGTAATTAGAATCTTTAAAATGCAATAGCAAGCAACTGAACGATGATTTTGCTTTCAGGGGGCCAGAGTTATATGACAGGTAATTTGCATAAGTTTTCCGCGAGGATTGTTGAGGATTGTATTTTAAATAAGATGGTTGTTAATATATACTTACCGGGATAATTAGACCCGTACCTTTCGAATTATTTCGAGCGGTATTAAATACGAGAATCTCGAAAGAATTAAAAACGGAAACGTGTCATTACGTAAACTTATATCGACCATTTAACGATTAAATTATTTACCGATAAAGAATTCTACCGAAAAATTTATGTCTCGACGAATGCTTATTTTCTTTAATTTAAAACGAGTATTCGTAAATACCGCGATCTACAATTTTTATAATTCGCTTCCTTCCTTTAATGATCCTCTTCGTGCAGAGATCATCAACTTCGGACTTACTTCCTTCGAGTCGTGCCCTTATTCCGACCAAGCGTAAAAATAATTTCTCTACTCTTCGTTGAACGTGATAGAAAAAGGAACTGGGATATCAGGAATAGATTTTCAATAATCCAAAACTTATCGAGAAACGAGCTAGAGTAAATTTAACCGAGTGCCATTCGTTCGAACGGATCGTTGGAACAGCGAAAGAACGAACGGATAGTCACGGAGGATGGCCAAAATTATGGGAACGATATCACGGTCGTTGCACGAAAACGGCCTGGAAACTTGCCAGTCGGTCCATCTGCGTGTACATTGCACTTGTTGCGACGGAGACATTTTGGAACGCTGCGATGTATCCTCCATTCGCACGATTTACGTTTAATTTTTCCCGAGAGATCGAAATTCCATGCCACTGCACCTGATCCAAGATCCTTAATTATTATATTCCTCCCAAGTACCATTTCTCTTCCATATTTCTTCCCGAAATATTACAATTTTATTTTATACAGTAGTATCATCGAGTTAAAAATAAATCACGATTGCTATTCCGACAGAAGTAATTTTATCCTATAGTAACGTAAATCGATACACCCAAAATAGGTAACAAAAGTATTTCGCTCGGACCATTTTCATAATTACCTGTACAGCAAAATAGTTGCTTCGTTTCGAATGAAAGTTCGCAAATAGACCAGCGGTAATTCCTCCTCGACGGCCAACTTCGTTAACCAATTCGTTGAACCGGTTAACGCAAAGAGAATAACTTTCATACCCCATATCCTCCTCCGTCATGGAAACTTGGATGGCCCTCGATAAGAGAAATTTGCAACACGGCTAGACTCGTAGCTGTCCGTCACGATTTTGGTAACAGTCGCGGATAACTCGATATCGAACGCAATTTTCGCTCCGAGCCAATAATTATACGACTTTCGTACCTTTCCTCTGAGACCTCGTTTCTCAGACCACAACGGGCCGAGCGTTGCAGTTTCTCCAAATATTCCATCGCGACCATGCCAATCGATACTTACCAGAGGGCCTGCTGCTGCACGCACTGGCACACGTGGAAGGGGAGAAAAAAGAAACCGATCATTCTCTCCATAAAATCCCGGCCACTGGTCCGTAATGCAGGCGGTCGAAACGGAATCGAGTGCCAAAAATGGTAGCCGGTATCGTCATCGATATCGCGATCCGGGCCGAGTAATCGCGATCGCTTTATCGCTCGGACGATATTAACAAGCGGGAATCTGACCAGCAGCTTTGGCAATGAAAGATGGGAACGGGGCTTTCTGGAGGCTGTTGAGGCAAGAAAGGAAGAAGGATAGAGCGGCAAGAGGGAAAAGAAGCGAGGAACGTATCGCTGAAAGCGAGCGAGAGAGCCCTGAGACGAAGCGGAGAGGCATGCCTGGCCCGCCTCGCGCTTGCTACTCTCCGCAGCCAGGTTCAACGACACGCCTTGCCTTCTTTGTAGTAAACAACCTGGCGTAGACTCGCTCGTTGCCTTCTAGCGCGAGTATAGTGGTTCTCAGTCGATCTTCTCTCCGCCTTGCTTAATTAGCAACCACGCCGGCCTAGAGTGACGTCCGAGCTTCTGCTCCTTTTCCGAGACTCTCTCGTGCACAGCAGAGTTGCAACTTCTGCAATCGGGTCTTACGACCTCTCTTCTTGCCAGTTTGGTAAGCGCGTTGTCAAGTTTCCAGAATCTCGTGACTAGTTGCGTGTTTCGTCTCTGCTTTCAAAGTATTCGTCAGACCTGAATGACGAAACGTAGGTATCTAGAGATTCTCATGGAACTGCGCTCTCTTCTCGGTGCTTGCGAATGCTATATCTAGAAACTTCACATTCACCTGGGACTCGAATTTTGGAAAATCTTGCTCTCATATAAATCAAATATCATCTGGATATTCTACTTTCTTCGAAAATGGCGATGCATGGGAAACACCGTAAAGTGTTACGTGATAGATCGTGATCTGACTTGTAATTATTTCAAAAAATATTTGATATTTCAAAGGAGGATAGTTGCAATGAAATTTCCATTTACGAATAAACATAAATTAACAGTAGTATCGAATACGGTGGAGCCTCTTAATTTAATTTATCACGAAAATTGCCCGGCAACTTGGAAACCCGGAACAAAATCAGCAGCGAGCATTTAATTTGATTTATCTGCAGAACTCGGCATCTCGAGACAATTAAAGACATTTCACCAGCCAGAACGATGACCAGTCATGATATCCCCGGTAATGTAGCTCGTAATTAAAAAGACGCGAGAAGCGTCGCCGGGCCCAACTCGCCATCGATCATTTCGCAGCCGGCTAACAGGACAACTATTTTCTATGGCGTGTTTACCATAATGAGGCCAGGCGATCGTGCAACGACCCGCGGCTCCGAGGGCAGCCAGGCCTTCCTTCCTTACGGCCAAATTACAAGGGAGAAGGGATTAAGAAGGCCCGTGCCCGTGGTTTCACCAGTTACATTCACGAGGCGTGTAGTTTAAATCGGCCCTCGCCCCGTGGGAATTGCGGTGTACGCGACACTTTTTCTCTTCCTCCTAACCTCTTCCACCTTCTCTCCTCCTTCTTCCCTTTATTTTTCTCAGCATTGTGACTCGGTCGCCGACGCAATCGCAGCGATTCTCAAGTTCATCCGTGTGTTACCCCTTAGACCGAACGTAATCATGATATCTGACGCGAGATATCGATCGGGGGCGGATTTTAATTCGCCTTAAATTTCCTCCTTCCTAACATTCGTTATCGTGGTTGTTCGGCTCTTTATTCCTGTCTTGCATGATATTTTTTTCTGTTCCTCCTTGCTCTTGGTACCTGCCTTCGCTATAATTGGCTATTCGTTAGGAGAGTGTACTAGGTAATACAAAGTAGCGAAGAGTAGACGACGCAATACGTTGGAATATTAATTAGAAATATTTCGTTTTGCTTTGTAGGAATTATAGAGCAGGTTAAATTCGATCGTAAATACGCCTCGTGTTCGTTACGTTCGCATCGTGATGTACATCGCGAGTGTTACTCGACGTTGTAAAGCAAGGGGTTAATTAATTAAGGAGGTGTGTTTGTCTCTCCGTGATCCAAGAGACATCGTGAATTGGATAATCGATCAGGCGAACCTACGCCCATGAGAGGCTGACGTTTCGATAGTTAGCTAGCTCTGGAAACCACCCCTTTTGCGTTCACGGTTATTGCGCTGTTTCTATGTGCTCTTAATAGGCTTCTTCAATAGCCTACATTGTCTCGAGTTTATAAGCATTGTAATTCTACGATAAATACTCGTGCATTTTTATCAATTTCATCTCTGCACGGAGACAAGCCTATAAACGAGTTTAGTTTTCATTTGTCAAAATCTCGTGACACTTCTGACAAACATACCTGTCTTTCATTTACCATTCCGATATTACTATTCAAGAATGATACTCCAATTAACGTCCAAGTTCACCAACGCGATCCCCTTCCTGAGAATTTCATTTTTGCTAACAATAGTGCAGTTAACGATTGCTGCCCTGTTTCTCGGAAAGGCCATAAAGCATGAATCATTTGACTACTGTAAACTCGATTTATATTACCCGAACGGGACGAAGGGTCTTAAATTTGGGCCAAGTGACACAGAGAAGAGTTTGATAAACGTTTAAGAGCAACGTTGAAAGGTATACTGATGGAATATACGATTCGAAGTCTAGTTGCCGCTAATCGCGAATGCTACCGGCGCATTTATGGTGCACGGCCACCAGTATCCGTAACATCTGTTACTCAAGTGTCAAGTTAATGTGGTCTTGTATTACAAGAGCTCGCAACATTTTATTTAAGCAACATCGAGGTGAGCTCAAAGCTCGCTGATCGAGGTAGACGCTGATGGCAGTTATGATATTTCATCTTCACAATGAATCGTAGATATTGTTCGTGCACCATGTGCGCAAAGGGTTATTGAAATGGTAGGAGACACGTTATGGGGCTGAAAAACGATGAGAAATTCCGGTAGTCGTAGCTTTTACGATTTCGTCCTAGAATTACCCGCTCCATCTCTCGAGCTTGCACCGATGAAACTATACTCTCGGTGTACGGCAATACACCGTGCAGAACGCGTGTTGGTGTTGACAGGTCTGAAAATGTAATTTTCGCTCGCTTTTTCTCAGCAACCTGCGCACAGAGACTGCACCTTTATGTAATTAATAACTATATTTATATTGACCGTTAAATAGCTGTTCCTTATGACCAGCATTTCAGAAGCATCTACTTACAGATCTCGTTAACGTAATGCGTGTTGTCCTCGTTCCAGAGGAACAGAAAACACGTTGCCAATTAATATCGAACATTTCGCAAGCAATTATAACGACCTGTTCGGAAGCATCGATGATACGTTAAACGGTTGTACGTAACAGAGCCCCAAAGTGTCGTTGACACATTTATTACACGGAAACTTCATTGAATCACCGTTACCATTCCTTGCCCATAAAACGGTAGATACTTATCAGTCATGATTTACAGTCGTTAATCTACCCTCGTCCATTAATTGCCAAGCACAATTGGTCGAAACAGCCTGCGTCTCTCTTAATCATCCACCTAGCGAATGGGTTCCATTACCAACCCGACGAATCGTCCACTTTAGGAACATCGAATAGTCTGCCGCGTGCAAAACACGAAAATCGTGGTACGCGATCGTTGATACTGCCCTATAAATCACCGATGTCGTCTGTGGCATCTGTTGCTCAAGCATTCAGCCTCTGCTAGCCCGTAATGCAAGGGTGGGTTAACGTGCAATTACACAATGGCGAGTTTCTCGGACTGGACCGCTAAATAGAATACCTCGGAACAGCTCGAATAGTGGAAATACGTGGGGACATTAACGCGAATAGCGAACCGCGACAATGTTGCCTCCTGTAGAGATCGTTGTCTGACAGTCGGCCGCTGTGAGCCAACGGTGGGCTGGCCACGCGAGTGTAAAATCAAAGAGATCGCCGAGTCGGTTTATTATCGAAATTAAACCACGTCCTCTTTATTAAGCCGATATAGAAGCTGATAAGGCGATCACGGATAGGAGGGGCCGGTTAGAACCTGCATAGGTGGAAGGGAAGCTATACATCACACTGAAGGCATCGGGAACCGTAATGACTAAATTGCGAACTTCCAGTGCGCCTGCACTTTCGTGCCTTGATTCCGTCTGGCATTTTCACGCGGAAGGGCCGCCTTGTGCCTGGACTACGCGCGCCATTTTGTCCACGCCTCGCGACTCCAGTTCTCTCGGTTTCCGATCGTCGATCGATAATGATCGCTCGTCGAATAGATCATCTCCACCTGACAGGAAATGGACATTTATTTCAATTACGAATTATTCGATTATTTCTAATGCTTACAATTAGGCTTCTAAATACCAGATTGATCTCTGCGCGAATATTAATGCCAAACTCACCCCCCCCCCTCCCCTTGATCGATTAAATTTGTAGCGCTATAAAGGGTCCCGATAACCTCTTTCTCGTATCATCCTCGATCGTCCCAACGAGCTTTCTCATCTTTCAAAGCATGATCGCAGTGGAAGAAATCGGGGCGTGTTCGAAAGCAGCGCTGCGCGCAATTCCGTCAGTCGATCGCGCGAGCTTAATTAGAATTTATGAAGAGAGAGCACCGCGGCCGTATAAACACAGCGATATCATTTATGCAGAGGCGCGACGTACCGCGGGGCGCAATTAATATAAATGATGGATTATTGCTCGGCTCACTCGACAATACCGGATGCGTGTCGCCTGGGAGACGTGCGCGCGCGCGCGTCCATGTCTGTTTAACCATCGTGCGTGTACGTAGAATCTGTCTAAAAATTGCACGCGTCCTCCACCGGATGCATCCATTTAAAATACGAGTTCGGTCGATATTCGTGGAATTAAAAATTTTTTAAATAGTTCTCGTTTTGCACAATCCGCCCTTTTTAATCTCTCATCGTGCAGGGTCCGCGAATTTAGTTGATACCGACTGGAATTTCCACTTTAGCTAGTGTAAGAGTACAATTAGCACTTTCATAAAAGCTCCCTTTTTCGTCGAAATTTTTATTGGATATTAAATCAGGGGTTTTGGCTTTTAAATTGTAGTATTGGACAAAATTTATTGGGTATAGATGCTATTTGTTTTTTAATTTCTCTAAAATGGGGGAATTTATCGTATACAATTGCGTTGGACTTGTGTCATAATTGAATCTTTTTTTTTTTTTTTTTTTTTTTTTTTATATGTATATACGTTATCTTCGTAACGAGACCGCGTTAAAAATGATTTAAACCACAGATATCGTCCCCTTGCGGATTGATAAAGATAAAAAGAAGGAAGACACCACGTGTTTCCTCATCGGCAGTCTATTTTTTGCCGATTTAGAGAATGAAAAATGAGCGCAACACACGAAATGTTGCAGGTGGTGCCGTGAGAACTGTACCGGAGGATGCTAAGGAAACTTTAGCTCGTTCTCCACGCGTGTTTACTTATTCATCAATGCGTGGAAAAAAAAATTTATTTCTCCCCCTTTGAAATGTAAGACTCCAGCTGTGATACTGTGTACTATGTTAATGCCAATTTATGGCCAATTTCACGTTTTTGTATACAATGAAAAAATGGATAAAGCAGACCACGTCTCCTGATTTACGATGATAAATTCTTCTTGGTATTAATATTTCAGTAACACAATTATCTCCTATCTCGTATTGCGATACTAGCTTCGTATTTCATACGTCAGGGCTGTCGCATCCTCTAATAGGCCTTATGTTCCCCCATTAAACACAAACCAAAAAAAGAAGAAAACAAAGAAATGAGAAGAAAAATTAAACTCGCAACTCGTCAACTTTCTCTCTCTGTCAAAAATCATCGCCGGCCACTTCTGCGCCATCTACTAGCCATATAAACCGTCTATCGTCCAAAGGTCAGCCAGCTGATTGCTCGATCGAAGGAAACAGCCATCCAAGAGAACCCGCGTGCGTCCTGGAGGATCGTGTTAATGAACCGCGATGCAGGATCATAAACCTCGGGGAAACAGAAGGCGCGAGGTTCGCGTGACGCTATGCTGGTTTCGCCTCTGTTCCGTACATCGGAATAAATAGTAAACAGCGGCAGGATCTGCGCTGGATCGCCGGTTCGCGAAAAGAGGATCGCGTATTCGCGGTAACCTGCACTTTGCTTTCGTGCAGCGGCGAGAGAAAGTCGGCGAGAGTGAAAAAGCGGACGGCCGAGGCGTGAGAGATCCTCGCGCGCGGGTACCCCGGATTATTATCCTTCCGCACTTGCAGCTCGCCGCGGAGACCTTTTATCGATGATCGTCCTCAATCGAGGCAGAACCCTCGCTTTTTTATCTCGGTACCATGACCAGTACCACGAAGAAATCTAATGTCCGATCGCGATGGATGCTGCGCGAGCTTCCTCCGAGGGGGTGA
Organism: Eufriesea mexicana; assembly: GCF_001483705.2. NCBI lineage: Eukaryota > Metazoa > Arthropoda > Insecta > Hymenoptera > Apidae > Eufriesea > Eufriesea mexicana. The sequence goes on from NW_016909080.1 coordinate 1,128,271, forward strand.
GACGTGGGAACGAAGACGTTTGGATCATTACCAGTGTAATTTAAATCGTACCACTATTCCTTTACACTTCCAATCTACTTTCGAACGAATTTCAACGTCTTTACGTCTGACGGAAAGCCCACATTTGGACATGATCATCCCCCAACCGCAGCCAGTACGCTCACCCCCTCGTATCCCTAAACGCAACGCAGAGCCCCGTCTAATTTCACTTACGCCGTAAACATCCTCGAGCCGAACCTCACGGCCATCGATATCCAGTCGGCAAAACCGCCCCCGCAATTAATCCCATCGTCGCGGAGCGCACTACGCGGCTTAGGGGGGCCACGGGTGCACAGGATTCGTAAAAGCCTGGCGATCCGGGAGCAGAGGGAATTGGCAATATCTGGCAGGCATAAAATTCGTCGTCGCGGGGGCAAGGTGATTGTTGCGGCGGTTGCGAGCGGGTCGACTTGCCTACGTCACGCCGTCGTTTCCACCGCGTACTTTTAATACTACAATGCGATATTGAAAGGTCGCGTGAGCGCGGAAACAAAGCGGGTCGGCTTTAGAAAAAAGGAAAGGAGAAAAAAAATCGTCTCCCGTACGTCGGTTGCCCGGCTCCTTTCATTCGCCACATGTCGTGGCGGGACACCGAGCGAGAGACGCGGAGAGACCAGACGAGAGTAAGAAGGAGCGAGAGAGAGCGAGAAGGAGAGACGAAGGACGGTGTACCACAGCCGGCGCCCTCGTCGTCGTCGTCCGTCTCGTTTCACGAGATACAGAACAATGGGGCCCGGCCATTTCGACAATCCCGTCACGCGGTCGTCGCGAGATAGAATCGCGGGGAAAAATTTTTTAGCGGCAGCCCCTCGGCCGGACGAGCGGGTGGAAGCGCGAGAGGACGACGTCCGCGTTGGCCGAGCCGAGAGGGGAAGAATACATGTACGGGGTCGCACGTAACGACGGCGACTCGTTCTTCGTCGGTCGCGCGCCACGAGGACCGAGGCCACCCCTTTTGTGCGGCGAGAAAGAGGGTGTGTCGCGTATACACGCGCGCCCTTGATAGCCGGAGAGATTGAAAATAATAACGGTCGCAAAAAGCACGCCGCTGGAGAAAGCCGGGGTGAAAAAAAGGAAGAAAGAGGGGAGGGGAAAAAAAAGGTACAGAAGGAAAAAAACGCGCGCGTCCGTACTTTTTAATCCGCGCGCGGGGAACGCTCGCGGTCGTGATATGCAGATTTCACGAGCTACCTTCTCCCCGTCTCTCCCGATGTCCCCTATACCTTCCTCCTTTCCCCCTTTTTTTCTCTATTCCTTTTTTTTCTACCCCCTTTTTTCGTCTTCCTTTTTTTTTTCGACAGCCGTTCCTCCCCGCCGCGCCCCATTCGCCAACCGTTCCAACCCTGCCTCGTCGCGCGATCGCTTTGGTTCCGACACTAAATCAATCGACCGTTATCCGGGACAGTCAAATGGTAATATCGGTGAATAATCTGGGATCGCGCCTCGGCAATTCGTACGCGAGCAATCCGATCGTCAATGGATGGAAGTGACTTTTGCCAGAGGATGTTGTCGATTGATTCGCGCTTTCGATTCGTGAATATGGAGCGCGATTCTCGATGACGGGTGTTTTCGCTGTGGAAGAGCTCGCGTTCGTTCAGACCGGGCTGCGTGTTTCGACCCTGTCTCTGTGGTTTGGTTATAAAGAACGTAGAGGCGTAGAGAGTGATCTAGGACGATCTTGCTGGCGTTGAAAATTAATCGCGATATCCCGGTCGCGAAAATTGTAATTCCACCGAGGGGTGTTCGACAAAATTGTAGAAATCGACGAGACGCTACTCTGACTCTCTAATTCCCAAGACACTTGTGATTACAGGCCCATGGATCTAGCGTTAAATAGTGGCAAAAGGACTCGACGAAAGGGTCTACGCGATTCTGTTAGATTCGTCTTCAACGGAAGTATTAAATCTTCGTTCGTGAAATCTTGAAATTCGAACTTTCTTTGACATCGGAGCACGAGTATACCGTGACCGTTGCGATATGTCGTAAATAACAAAGCACATTAATCATCGTGCACCGTATATCCATACTTTTCGTTATTCATATATTATGGGCCGTCACAGGGTAAAGGATTCCACGGTGATGGAGGAAGTTCTCCGGTGTTACCGTTAAATATTTTCGACTGGAACGAAAGTATCGGGGAACGTTTTCGCCCGAGGTAATCCCAGGAACCGGTATTTCGTGCGAGCAACGAGAGGACTCCGCCGTTCGGATTTAATAACGAGTCGCGGGGATCGTCGCGGTGTTAAAATATCATTTGCGGTCCAGCGACTTCGTTTCTTTCTATTTCCGTTAGCCCCTTCGATTACCGGCTTGTCTCCGTAAATTCGTGCAGGCAACGTAACAGGTTGTTCTTTAATACGCGGACGATACCTCGGACGGATCCGAGCTCTTTCAGGCTGCCTTTTCAAATTACAGCTTGTTTCTCGTGTTTCATTAACCGTTTACCCGCTCGAACCAATTGGTATAGTAAATTGTGCTCTTTTTCAAATATTCGCCATGCGAAACTGCGAGTTTACTTAATTTATCGATCTGGATTAAATACTTTCCTTATTCCAACTCGTTATGCAGGAAATAAAGAAAACGACACGCCGCTACCATCCCGCGCGCGAAAATCAATTTCTGATATATTTCCATACATTAGCGTTAATTATGTAAACGAATTCGCCGCTTTTTTCGCGTGTAAACGAAATTCGTGTTTTATTTACGGAACACGAGTGTAACGCGAATTTAATCAACGAAATGTCGTACGGATGGCAGCCATTTTCTGCCTCTTCTGGAGAACGGATCCTCGAGAGAGATCGACCTCGATATCGATGAAATAATCCACGCTGGTGGATCGCTGGTTTTTTCATTTAAATTTCAGTCAAGCGCGAGAACGCGTAAAGTGTTTCGGCAAAGCGTATTACGTTGCGTTCCATTAATAAATATGATATATCGTCGGCGCGCCTTCGGGCATCAGCGATGAATCGCTCATCCGTATTTATCGCGGAGACGCGTAACGCCTTGAATTCCAATAAGCCTCCGCTCCGTGGAAACAATATAACGCGGTATTATCATTCGTTACCGATTTTCCCACCCCCGTCTCGCCGACACGCGAAGACGCGCCGATTTTCGTCGCGTCGCCGCTCCATAAATCGGCCGCGAGTGCCCAGATTCCGCCAGAAATCCGCCCCGATGAATATCCACGTCGGAGCTTCTGTAATTTCTAACGAATAAATCAGGCCGTCTATAAATCAGGCTAATGACAAGCATTCGGCTGACAACCGATACTTCATAGGCATTTATCGACGGAACGTTACATTAACATACAACGGAATATTAACTATTCAGCTATGTATTTCAGTACGTTACACGCGAGGAGCAGAAATTACCGGCTGTTGTAACACTTGCAATTAATTTCCATAAATTATGTTATATTTTATTCCACAGCAATACCATCATCCATGCAGATTTACTTTTTGCGTCATGCCACTAACTTCCACCTTTTACGTACGCTGCAACTGTTCAAATTTACAGCCACTCGCTTATCTTTATAGTATTATTATTCCGAAACTATTATTTCTGCAACTAGGGAAGAAGGGAAGAAGGGAATAGAAAAACGGTACGTGTTTCTCTGGATATTGGGATCCGAATAGAGCCCCCCGCGTACGAGTTGACTCTCTACTCCACTGTTAAATGAAATTTTCGGAATGCAAGCTAACCGAATAACCTAGAAAATCCAGAAAATCACTCGATATCGTCATTCGGTAAACCTTCACTCGGTTAAACTGACGACGTGTTTCTGAAAGTACAAATGGGAATAGCAAAGATGGACTGGTCCCAAGGTGCCTGTTGCTGGATTGCGAGATCGACTTAGTTGGCCAAGAGGCGTGTGGACGAGGCATAAGTAAAACATGGGCTCTAACGAGGGGAGGGTTGGCCGGTAGAGGCCAGAGGCCCTCCGCGCTGTCGCTTGCATCGCATCGGCGAACGTCGGTCCTCGTGAAAGCTGTCATTGTGCTGGCTCATCTCGCTGGATATGCGGGTCCAACGCGCGAACCAGCGCGTGTGCATGCGAATGCACATGCTACGGCCAGCTTCTTGGACCGGCAGCGTGGTTTTTTGCTCTAGAAATACGGTCCCTGCGCAGTCAGTCACGGCCACGCCGTGTATATCCATGTTCACAGCTGTCCCGTCCGTCCTTTTCATCCAGCTCAAACAATAACAACCATTGTCTGTTTGCTTATATAACCCCCGGACCACGGTTTGAATTAAATTCACTCCCTTTCTCTCCTTCTCTCCACTAGCCGCATGGACGACGCGTGAACGCCACGCGGAGGATCCGAGGTGAAATTTAGGACCTCGGTGTACCGAGGATCCGCTCGACAGGCGGATGTTGCGACGATTTTGCTTCGCGTTGCCTCTACTGATTTTCATAGTACTCGTTGCGCTTGGATCAGGTCCAATTTTGACGGTGAAATGCTTGGGTCAAGTGTATGTAGTTTCTGCAGCAAGTTTCCTTCTTTTCTTCGTCCCTGATTTTGTTGCATCTCTTTCTGCCAAATGTTCGTCTTAAAAATTGGTATCTTCAGTTGCAACAATTGGGATTCCGTTAATAGTCGTTGGCTATGATTGGTTTGTAACGTCTTCCTCGCTGAAATTCGTTAGCATTGGGATATTAAATTTGGATACCGATAATCGCGGTGTTTGACTTGAATTTACGGTAAATAGATCGATTATGCTTGTTGCAACCGGGCAAATGAGAACCACTGACGAAACGAGCAACGACCCATTGGCGAACGCGACGAAAACATCGGGTTTCCAGCGAGTGGATTAATAACCGGATGGCGCTGGTTCGTTCGAAATATTGCCAGGGCACCCTTCCTCTGGCCTTCGACCCCCTACGACTCATTTTTTTTATCACGCCGTGGATCATTTGTCTTAATAAACAGCGTCTCGTTGCACGTATCGCTGGCAAAACAGACCCTATTATCTTCGACCCGAATCCGTTTCATCTCCTTTCGCGAAGTGTCTTGGGGCATTTCATGCGTTACACTTCCATCGTTATTGATGGCCGACGTATGAAACGTCTCGAATCGTTTGATCTTCATTTTTTGCTCGTTATTCGAGAAAAATGGATTATTCATTGACATTGATACGGAAATATCTGTGTCGAGTAAGTAGCTTCGTTAGAATACCTTTATATTAGACAGTGTGACGTCTGAAGATGCGATTTTGGATAATGCAATTTGTTTCTCGGTAGATTTGTATCGTTTCGTTTGACCCGAAGCGTATAATGAATATTAATTACGACGATGAGTAATATTTTTCACAAGGCACTTTCTTAAATAAGTAATTCTCCAATTATCACCACACTCGAATTATTTTAAAGTCGTGCTTCCACTCCATCCATCATGCATGTCGTCAGCAGTACACTTTCGTCCCAATTTACGAATAGTATTACTTTAATTTAAAGTTAGCTGTAATTGGCCGACCCAACAACGACCGCCACTTTAAGCAGATGATTTAATTAATGTAAGCCTCCTAACTGCATCAGGTCACCGATCTCCTAATTACTCCAAGCAGTTAAATATCCCTACCAATTAACTATTAAACACCGTGTTCCATTCACTCCTTTTCAAATCCTCTGTTTATACAAAACGAACAAAGGAAGCTCTTTTAACGTAAGCAGCAAATAGGGCAGACACATCTGACTATCTACAGCTCGTAACCCCTTTACGACCATCTTGTCCAATACGATCCTTGTATTTTTTACGTTTTATTCGCGATGATAAAGCGTATGGGTCTATAATCCATGCAATTGAATAATATTTTATATTTTATGTCCCTCTTCTGCGTGGTATTAGATAATTATTATGTTTAAATTAATCTTTGTGTATACACATTATTGATATTATAGATTAATAATCAGAATAATATCAATATCAAATCATAGAATAATCGTAGATCATATAAATGATCGATATTATGCGCCCGTTATTAATCGACAAAATTTGGCAGAAAATTTGAATAGCCAACTGCTTGGAGAAGTCAACCACCGATTTCGTTTTCCTTTCTATCTCATTTGACCTGCTTCTGCGGCCGAAAATTTTCGAAGGTCGTTAAGCAAGTAACCACTGTTCACCCAGATCGGGTCACACAGATATAATTACCACAAATCTTTGTCAAGCGTTCCATCGTGTCCCTGGCTGGCCCGCCATTTTGTCGGTAACGTTTATTTCCATGTCGTATGTCGCCCAGTTCTTAATTACGAACCTCCGCAACGAGCTTTCTTGGCTTCGTGCTCGCGATCGCGATCGCTTAATGGCAGTTTATGAACGTAATGTGCATACGCGAAGATTCATGACCGGTCGGTCCCGAGCGGATTCGAGCGTCGATGCACATGGCCCGGGCCCGGGCCTGACGTAATTTGTCCCGCGCGCAAAAATTCGAGTTACGAGCGCGCGAGACGATGCAACGAACGGGGTGGGATGAAGCAAGAGGGCCCCTCCATAACGAGTGCCCTCTAATGAATGCTGCTGCACCGTTTTTGTCCCGGACGCGCGGTTCCTTCTGCATGCTCTCTGCCCGCTTTCACTGCTACCCCATGAGCGGTCGAATTCTTGAAAAATTACCTCCAAAACGGGATCAATGTCTCGTCTATCTGTCAAAAGCCTATCTCGAGTCGGAACGAACTCTATTTTATTTGAAAAACCTAAATAAAAATGCGATAAATTGTAGAAGGACTTATCTCTAGAAATATTTTTCTTCCAAAAAGGTTATTTTCCAAGTAACTTCGATTTCTTCGAAATTATTTCACCGATTTCAGTTACGCGGAACATTTTTCACATTCGATGACGAAAATCGTACAATACACCCATTCCAGCCGCAATCTTGAACGGAGGATCGTCCCCTGGAACCTTATTCCAGTTATTTACAGTCGGCCCGATAAACAGCGTGGTCGGGTAATATTAATTAATTAACAAGTGTAATGATCACCACGGCAGCCGATAAAAATATCTTCGACGACCGGCGAATGGGTGCCTGTGTACGCGTGGAAGATTCGATCGACGTTTTAATGACTGGAATACATCGGGCGAGGTGGATAGCGCGTTCCAGCTCGCCAAACAATTTGATTTGCATAAAACATTCCTATCGACCCTAGCACCCGTGCTCCCGTTATCCCGTGGACCATGCCACCCAACGCTCGTAAAAACGTCGGAAATTCACCTGGACGGTGCTGTAATTCGGAGTTCGTGCCACGACGAAACGCGAGCTACTCGAACGAGCCTACGCCAAGTCCTCGGCTGTTCTCTGGGTCTTCGATGGGCCAGAGAATCGATTCGCGATCGCGTTTGGTCGAATTCCAGCGATGGTTTACGGGGTTGGTAGATGAGAGCTCGATTAGTCCAGGAATGGAATCGGTGGAAGGTTAGGTCACGCTTTCTTTTTGGTTCTCGCGAAAGTCGAAGTGTCGAGAGAGTTGATTTAAGAGTTAGGCAGTTGGTGACTCGTAAAAATCCAGGTGGGTTTTAGCGTCGGATGACAGGACTGTTGGTGTTGGAAATTTATTCCTGAAATTTGTTAGAAATAATTTATACCTTATTCCGAGGATTTTTATTGGCGTTGATACGAGATCATCTTACTTGAATATCTTAATTATTTGTAATAAAAATTCTTCTGTAACGTTAGATAAATTTATATGTTTCTCCTGCTGCGTGCAACTTTTCTATTTTTTCCAACAAATTTCTCGTTTATCGAGACACGAATGTACATGTACCACTGGATCCCAGCAGGGTACCGTAAAAAGAAATGACAAAGTAATTCGACAAATCGTACATACGTAGCTCGCACGAATGCCAGAACAGCGTAAATATAGATAGCTATAACTCTGAAGTCAGTGAATTCCTGCATTCACGAGGAGTCGTAGAAGCAAGGAGAATCGCACAAACGAAAGGCTCATAAACGGGTTACCGGCTTGGTTCGGTCGATGTCGGACGACAGACGACAGACGACAGGACCCCAGGCGGCAGCAACAGCAGCAATTCTCCTTGCTGAAGGGTCCTCGTCCACGGATCTCGGAGCCGAGCCACCCTTGAGCACGACTCGCTCCTCTCTTCGTAGACCCCTTGTCTCATGGCGTCTACGTTTCACGTAGGCAGCCAGGCCCCTTTAAGCATATAAATTATTAGAGCCGTTTCAAGGGCCACTTGGAATCCGCCATTGTTGCCAGCCAGTATATACTTATATGCCCGTAGGAGAAACGTCCGTGTTCCACACCTAAGACGGAGAGAACTAATTCCAGGAACCCACTCGAAAACGCACTCGACGACTCTGCACCTTCGCGACCTGGCCTCAGACCATGCCGGATTCGCGACCTTTGATACGCTGCTAATTGTACGGATCTTATACCCGGCTTGGATTCAGCTTCTAATCGCACAATCTATCGCTGTATAAATTGCATTTTATCGAAGGCTGCTTCTAATTTATTTTAGCGTTCTTCAAATTGCTCTTTGTCCCCGCTATTTACTTTCTAAAGTACTTTCCACCCGGTATTTCTAATTTATTTTATCGTTCTGGAGGTTCTCTTTTTGTTATTGCGCGATATTTTGTGTTCGAAATTAAGTAGCGTTCGGAGTTATTGTCCTATTGTTCTATTAGGTATATAAGTTCTATTGTATCCTTTATTTATTCCGACGCATTATTTGGTATTTTATTCCGGGCTTTCTTTGTGGTCGTGATCCTTCTACAGGAACGATATATAATCTAAGAAAATAATCGAGATAGCGTAGGTAAAAGTCCTCTTCAAATTTTATTTTAATCGTTCATTCAGAGTCGAACTACCCAGACTGCAGCCCTCGTGTATTATAGTCGATTTGCTTGTTTGTAGAATCTCTTAGCTTCTCTTCTTTTCTTTATTCTTTTACTTCTTTGAGATTGTTCGAAGGGAACTTTGGAAATTTACAATAGATAGGAAATATCTTAATTTATAACTAGCTTATAATTAATGCTTCAACTTTGGTGCATAGCTCTTAGCTTGGGATCGTTTCCCAAAGATTTGACTATGGAAAACGATACCAATTACCAGGTCTCACCACGTGGAGGTGGCTACGCATCGAGACCCGACATGTGCCCTAGTGGCACAGCCTGCTGGCGCTATCCGTATCAAAGATAGCCTAATCTAACTTGGAGCGAATGAAATTAATGTGACTCTACTGACACTTTATTTTATTTCGTGTCTTACAAAGGGGATTTCGCGATTATTCGAAAGACCGACTAGCCTACCTGACGCACTCCCGTGTACCAGACAACTCCAGCCACGGCACCTCTCGATCGGGCCTTGCCCACCCTGCCACCGCCGACCTCGCCGTGGCTTACTCGATGATCTAAGGCAGCCAACGAACCAGGGAAACACCCAGAGTCAATCCGAGAGTCCTATGCGAGGCCTAACAGTCGGAATCACGCGCATGCTCCATACCCCGGCTCTATGCAAACATAACCACATAGCCACCAAGTGCTAGAGGGGCAGGCAGGCACGCTCTTGCAATGATTCCGACTGCAGGGCCCATCCCCCGGTCGTGTGCACGGATTGGCACCCAGGACGACTAAGGTCGACGGACCCCCGTATTGATCCACATGCTTCCCCAGCCCGAGGGCCACCAGAGATCCCGATGCATGACGAGATTGACAGTGGCAGAATGAGTGTCGGAGACGAGCCGTGAGAATGACTTACGAGACGTGGAGTTGTCAAGTACACGGGAAGTACGTCGCGTAAGCTAGTCGATACTTAAGAACGTTCGCGTTTATCGCGAGAACAATTATGTTCTATTTGGTAACGAGAGGGATAGGAAAATGTATATGTTCGCTCCAAGTTGGGTGGCTTACCTTTGAACAGATAGCGCGCACATGATACTTAGTCTAGAGATCTATCTTATAACTGCTTGCAACTACTTAGGTCTAAACACACGCATTACGCGTTGTCCAACGATGTCATGAAAAAACATGAAAAGCTGAAACAGATTCCTTATAGATTAGTAAAACATAATATATACATAACAGCGAAACAAATATAATGTTCAACCAAATGGAATAAACAATCCAACGTTGAAAAATGAAAAACCTAGCAATTAGACATGAAGAAGCCAACGATGAGATATAAACAAACCAACGATGAGATATAAACAAACCAACGATGAGATATGAACAACCCAACGATTAGACATTCGAATATTATACGAAACATTCGAATGTCAAATAAAAATATATAGAAAGCAACAAAAATCTGAAAAAATAAAAAATTATTAAAATCTAAAAAAAAAAAATGAAATAATTAACACCTGAAAACAAAAATAAATTATTAATACCTGGAAATAAAAAAAAAAATTGGTAAATGGTTTAATGGGGTGGGGTGAGGATGGGGTGGCTAGCCCCAACCTCACTTCCGACCCCCACCCCTCGCGCACTATGAAAATTTAGATGTTACACTTCCGAAGTCGAACCGACAAATGACTTGTCGTCTGACGCGACGCTCCTTATATAGGCGCCGATCGGCCAAGCCCCCCACCCCGATCGGAAATTTTTGAACTTCACCGATTTTATTAATTATTGATTTTCCGCTCTCATAGCCAATAATTTAATAATTTTTTCACTGTTATGGAAAATTTACGTCGTAAGCAATTTGTTAATAACAATCTTAATTTGTTATTAACAATAGGTGTAACAATTTATAAACTTTTTGCAAATTATAGTTACATTTTAAAACAAGTACATTACGAATTCGCGTAATAGCCAATAATTTATTAATTTTTTCACTGTTATTGTAAATTTATGTTGCGAACAGTTTCAGAATACTCTAACTCCCTAAGGTGATTGCTTTTTACGTAATACTTCATTGTAGACAAAAATCGTGCATTCTTAGGGAAACTCGTATTTTTTCGAAAACTATGGGTGATGGAGGAATTTTAATTACAATTTCACGTTCGGCAAAGTATACCCAACAAAAATCACCTACTGCAAATTACAGATTAGAGAAGAAGTAAAAACTTGTTAAACACTGTTATTAGCAACGACAGTTACTGCTCTATTGTAGTGCGAGTTTTAGGAGCGATATTTTTTAAGAGAATGCCTCGCTATCGTTGAAGTTGTCTTGATTTATCACCCAACAGGATATACCTAGACGATTCGAAAAGGATTCGTGACAGCAAGTTCTACAGAGAGTACACGTATTTAACCCTTTGCGCTCAACGATATTTTGGCTAAAGAAAGGGTACGAGTTGAAAAATTTTCTTCCATAAGGCTGATGATATTTTTCGAGCAGTAAATAACATGTAGAATTATTTAATTTCGATTTTACGTTATTTTAAATTTGGTATATTAATTAACATCGTGCTTCGAAATGTTATCAAATGGCGACTGAGGGGCGCAAAGGGTTAATTGCAAATTCTCCACAACGCGATTTTCTAGCGATGATTAGCATTTCATCAAATTACAACGCCTTTCTCTCGATCGGAACCACGTTAATCGCGACTCGCGTGAAATTTCCCATGACCCCTAAATATGTTTTCAAGAGGTTCGGCCGATTTCTCTCGAGGTTCCTCGGAACAGCTCGTACGCCTAACCGGGAACTTCCAGCAGCGAAGTTGGTTCGAGAAGCCACTTTGGAACACTCTGGCCGTTTTTTCTTGCATCTCTGGAAGTGGCTGCAACGATATTGTCGCGACATTTCTCGAGAACGTGATGTCAAGTATGTCCCCAATTATGCGAGCGAATATTAAGTGGAGCCTATTGTAGGAGAACGAGCAGGCCAGAAGGGGCGCAGCGGAAAACTGCCTCTACGCGGACGAATTCATTCTTATAATTACAGCGTTCTCTGCAGCAATTCAGTAACGTCTGCAAGCTGAAACGAGAATACCTTTCGAATGTGCCGCTTTTACGGGAATTTTTTATCCTTCCCCACCGTACGTTACGTTCGCTCTATTATTTCCCGTCGCGCTCTGAAACAGTCCTCGTTTCTCATATAATATCCGACCTCTCCTAGTCTCGATATTTCTCAAACACTCGTTTCTGCCTCCTCTACTCCTCGTCCATATTCAATTCCCTCTTCTTCGTTACTCTCGTACAATCCCGATGCAGATTCGATTATACGTGTACCTCCATGGGGCTCGTTTCGTAATACAACTGAAAGCTAACAATTATACGGAATAGAAGTACAACATTTTCGCAATCGAATTAATTCTGCACGTACAAAGATCGGAATATCGACCTCGAAATCTTCTATTAAAACTGTCACGTTCACTATTGTCGCTTTTGCCCCCTACCTTCCTCACGTGATCTATGGAACCATTTCTAAACCTCGACTCGGTTGAAATCGGTTAAAAATCGGACATCCGACGAAACAGAAATTAAGGAAGCTATGAGAGCGATAGTAACGAAAATAAAATCTCCCCCAATAAAATAAAAATAAAAATAAAAAGAAAAATCGGGAAATTTTGCACGAGGGATCGATAGGAAGATCGAAATGACTGGTCACGTTAGAGGAGGGTGGAGGCATGAAAAGATTAGCGATCTCTCATAGTTGGAATAGCGCTGTTATCGAAGAGCTAAAGAAACGCAGGGTCGTAAAATTTCACGAGGAAAGAAGAACGAGAGATGGTTGTCGGCCTCTCGAGTCGGCTCAGGCAGGAGGAAAGGAGCACGAATGCGTAGGAGCCGCAGCGTCGACAGGATGCCCCGGGAACGACTCGGTACTCGAAGGCACACGCCGCAATCATAATTAATTACAACGAAGACAGGCGTAATAATAGATTCGGTCCGCTGACAGGCCCTTCACGCAGAAAATCTTCACGGAAAGAAAGCTCGCCGTTGGTGGTATCTCTCGACTCTCGCCTGAATCGAGAGTCACCCAGGGATCGAAGGCGGCCACGTGTCGCGAGCTAACAGCGTGAATTTCCGTCGTAAATTCTCTTGGAATTGCGAGCCTCGGGATTAATCTCGGAGTTACGCTTCTAACGTATAATTGGATTTAATTGATGTTCATTGTGGTCGTTTCTGCTATTCCCTTTTCTTTCTCTGTTCCATTGGGAATTGGTTTAGCGACCAGTGACAGGGCTCGACGAGGTTGCGACATTTATTGGGACATTTTATAAATATCGAGCAGCTAGAAATTAGTCGATATATTATCTCGTGGATGTTACACAAATTCAATGGATAAAATAGGAAAATTGGGATTAGGGTATAAAGGAAATTTTCGCAAACGTTTCATCGGGAGCGTGGCCATTGAGTCAGGTTAATTACGCAAAGGATAGAAACAGATGCAATTTTCTTAACACTAGAACTACCAACCCAGTGAAAATGACTGGTTCCGGAATTTTCCATTTTGCAATCACCGAACACATACACCTGCTTTAAGAATAAAATTGGCATCGACTCATATTAACCCTTTGTACTCGATTTTTGGCTAAAGAGGAGTACGAGTTGAAAAATTTTCTTCCCGAAGGCTGATGATATTTTTCGAGCAATAAATAAGAAATCGTATAATAATTAACACGTAGAATTATTCAATTTCGATACCTCGCACACTGTTACATTATTTTAAATTTGATATAATAATGAGGATCTCGAGGCACCTCTCGAGTGCAAATGGTTAAGAAAGAACTGTAATCAATATATTCACTCATATTCATCGTATCGCCGATATTACTATAATCTGTGCACGTTATAGTTAGGTACCCATTAAAGATCGGTAGTTCTAGTGTTAAACACTTTTCGAATTTCGAATGCTACTTACAACTTTCTTAATTTCTTCGCGACCAAAATTCCTTTATTCTCTAAAATTCGCGATTACGCTCGAATGTCCCAAAGGTATTCGTTCACAAGGTACCCAACGAGTTGACCAATTTGGTACACCCATTAACCTATTTCTGCTGCTGAAATGTCCTAATTATCGGTTACAAGCGTAGATACAACGCCGAAAGCGATAAGCGAAAATTACGTATTTACGTGCTAATATACATATCTCGTCGACCGGTATACATATTTTGTAACCACCTAACCGAAAGGAGGATGGACGAAGAGCAGTTTCATATTTCCTCGGGTTCGTGGCTCTGCCCGCTATCGTCGCTGGCCATTGCACCCGCGACACTTCCGCCACTTTTAAAAGTGTACACAAGGTACGTGCATAAAGTACGAAGGTTTAGGGCTCGTTGGCGTATCGGTTAATAGCTGACCATGGCCGTGAATTAATTTACGAACGCCGTCGCGGCTCTCTTCGCGACTTTACGGCAAGTCGCTAAGTGGTTTAATTAGCTCGGAATGAGGTGAACGCACTCGCGAATCTCAATCGCTTTTTCCTGATTTACGCTGATGAGCTCGCGATCGAGACATAATTCAGTGCGCGAGATAATTCGTAGGATCGGAAATTCTTGTCGATGTAAATGGGAGATTTATATTATAGCCGGAGAGATTATGCGTATGGTAGGTAAAATGAAATTATAGATAGGTTAGTATATCATAAAGTAAGATAGATAATTTGAGCAACCTTTTTCGAGATATAAACATGGTAACGTCGTAATAGGAAACGACAGAGTAGACAAGTTTGGATAAATTGGTGGAAATTGTTTACTCTCAGCCGACACGAGTAAAAGGAACTAGGTTTGGTAAGACCTCTTTTCTATTATGCCTACTTAGAACTGGTTGAAATCGTGGTAATTACCAAGTAGGTTTCAGCTCGACTCGCTTTGCAACTTTGTTATTTAACTGTCGTGTCTGCTAGGTTCTTCCTTTGTACTCGTGTACTTTTCTCCTATTTTCTCGAATCACGCTTTCCTTTCCTTTCCTTTCCTTTTCTGTTAGGAATCACGAAGTCCGAGTTAAGTAGCAGAAGATGGCTTTTTATGGCGTTTCGTTAGATAAGATACTGTTAATATCCTTCGACAAAAATTTGGATTAGATATTTTTATATCGGGTATCGCGTATCACAAATTTTAAGTTTTCGATTCATGCATTCCTTGTAGTATACTTATTAATAATAAAACTGGTATAGTGGGTACTCGTGTATATAGTAAAATAATAATATAAAATAGCTAAGTAGAAGAGTTATTATGTGCTAGAACTTCATAGTCCTTTTCCTTGTGCCACTAGCTGTTATTAATTTCCTCTTCACAGATCCTAACTCTATGTTCCGAGTATTAACCCTTTGCACTCGAGAGGTGAGCTTCAGTCACCATTTCATAAAATTTGAAAGATCGATATTAATTAATATATCAAATTTAATGTAATGTAACATTGTGCAAAGTATCGAAGTCAAATAATTCTACAATTCTTTATTTACTGCTAAAAAAATGTACCGTCAGTTTTTTAGTAAAGAATCTTTGATTTTGTACTCTTCTCTAGTCAAAAAATCGTCGAGTGCAATGGGTTAATATCATTTTGTTCAGAAATTGGATTCCCTGGGTGAATTTCTCGACAGATAATGTAGTCTGGCTATTCGAAGCAGAAGATACGCGGAATTTATTAACTCGCATCCCAATATCGTGACTGTGATACCAAGAACCTTGGACAGGTGTCGCATCTGGCCTTCGTCGTTTATCGTTGCCCTCCAACAACTTGGAAGTCTCGAAGGAATTTGAAAAATTTCGAAACTCGTTTCGAAGGAAAAAATGGACACTGGGTGAGCCACGTGACAGTTACGACAAAAGTACGAATACCTGTTACCAAGAAATTGCCGCCACCTCCTTCCCCCGCGTCGATATCCCGGCAGCCCTTAAAGACGGCTAATTACAACGTCAAACACCACCCAGAGGCTTCGATAATTTTTCACTTATCACCGGATCGCCGTCCCGCGCAATTTTCCCTCGCCCCGTAATTACCCGTCGTTCCGAGGCCCCTTCGATCGGGACCGATCCGTCCGTCGGTCCTTGATCGGCGTCGAAATCGAGCCGTTTCGATTTCGTTACGCTGTGCGAAACGATCGATCGGTATACCGGGGCCGATCGTACTCGTCTAACCTTGGCAGCGGTCCGCCGGCGGTCAATTTACATTTCGTCAACGCCGGCTGTCGTTAGGCAGATGCGAGCGCAAATTGGACGGTCCCGATGTTGTCCCCCTTTTTTCTCCCGATCACCTGCCTTCCTACGTGCAATTACGGCCGATTTCATCGGGCTTCGAGAAGTGTCGCGCGATCACGGAACGATCCGGCTCTCTCTCGTGCGCTGCGCGTCCACGCACCACGATGCGGCGCTCGCTGGATAAGGAAACCGCGCCGCTGATCTGCACAGGGCATCCACGAATTGCTCGTGATTCCCGGTACGCACAGCTCGGTCAACTTGAAACCATCATCGGTGTAATTTATCACCATTACGCGAAATTTACCGCCACACGGGGCCCCGCATCGCGTTCTAATTCTTCCGCCACGCGTACGCTTCCTGCATCGCAAATTTCACCAGACGACAGCTCTTACCGCCACAATTCCAGTCTTTCTTCCAATATTCTTCTTTCGTGGTCCTTCGACCAGTTATTCGGGACTGTGATTTAAAGATTAGTGGCAGAATTAGAGTTTTCTTTGGATATTCTTGGCGTCCTGTAGACTTTTGCGGAATTATTGGGTACAGTTATTTAGAGGAAATAGGTTACTGGGAAATGGTGGAATGCCGTGTCTCGTAGATTTCGGTCGGGAATTTTGTCACGTCTCGTTAGCTTGGACTTTAATAGTATTAATTTCGAATTAGTAAACGATTTTAGTGAAACAAAATCGTACCAGAGAGTAAAACACCTGCGTGCAATTTACCATCGCACGTGTCAAAATTGCAACACTTACGAGGTTGTCCAACAAGTGGTATTTTCACTTTAATATACTCTAAAAATTTAGGATCCACTCTGGAATATCCAGATACCCAATTTAAGGTACGGATTAAACAATTTTTTAAGTCATTTCCGAATTATAATTTAGCAAAAAGGAATACTCCGAGCATTAATAGGAAACACTTTTATGATAAATATAAATCTTGGCGTCTCGATTTTATCTCGCCACTCAATTCGAACTATCTCGTTTTATTAAATACACACACAGGCTTCGAGTATGTAGCCTCGTGCATGCGATGTCATAGGACGTCGATGTCGTCGAACGACTTGGTGATTTTTAATTGCCTCGAAAGCGCTAGCCCAGGAAGCTTCGGCGAACGGAAAATGTCCTTGTTAGCTGGGTAATCGTTTATTGAATCATTGTAATTAGAGGTGATTGAATTTCATGAGAAGGCTGCGCCGACATTTCATCGAGGGTAGCCAGGTTGACGTCAACGTTCATGATCTGACAGGATTGACGACGCCGGAAACTCCGGAGGTTATCGGCCATCGAGCACTTTCGTATTATGTACGAACAACATGCCGGTTATAATAATAATGGCACCTAGTTTCGTGCGTGTTAACGTTCGCAGGGAAGAGCACCGACACGAACATGCCACGACGACGATTAAGGAATTTTTTTCTAGCCCCGATGCTGTCATCGATGGCCAACATCGCTTTGGCCAAATCAATTTCTCCTCTGCATCAGATTTTGCTTTAGCACCTCCGCTTCTTTCTCCTTTTTCCTACTTCATATGTAGATGATTTTTAAATTATTATCGCGATCAGTGTCACGCGACTGCAGAATTTTTACGATCTATTTCGAAATTACCCGAGGGATGTTAAAATGTAACAGGGTTAATCAAATTTTGCGTCTAAATGGTAAACGAAGGATGTGGTATCTACTAAAAATGATATTTAACCCTTCGCATTCGGCGATTTTTTCGTTACAGGAAAATAGTAATTCGAAGACTCTTTCACACAGTCGACATTTCTAAAACGGTAAATAAGAAATCGTATGCAAATTAACCTTTTGCACTCGAGAGGAGCCCTTCAGTCGCGATTTGATAAAATTTCGAAGATCGATATTAATTAATATGTCAAATTTAAGATAATGTAACGATACGAAAGGTATCGAAATCGAATAATTCTACGTGTTAATTGTTATACGATTTCTTATTTACTACTCAAAAAAGTATCGTCAATTGTATAGCAGAAAAGCTTTGAACCCCTACTCTTCTTTAGTCAAAAAATCGCCGAGTGCAAAGGGTTCAGACGTAGAATTATTTTACTTCGATATTCCACGTATCATTGTAAATTTGATATATTAATTAACATCTATCTCTAGAATCTGATTAAATGGCGACCGAGAAGCGTCTCTCGAGTGCAAAGGGTTAACTAGTAAATAATTCAAATAATAGCTTCTACAGCTGGAGCATATTTTCTCGTCTTCGGATTACATAATCACTTCTAAAATTCGTAATTAACGCTAAACGTACCGATACTTTACACATACCTATTCTTACCATAAGGAGTCAAATCAACCCTCGTGGTACATAAGGTACGCAAAGAATTTTCCTCGGTAAAAGATAAATTAAGAGAACAACCGAAAGCGAGAAATCAAGCAATCGGGTTATAGAAGAATTTACCGAAAATCAGATGAACGAAAGAAATAACAATAAATGCACAATTATAAAGTAAATTTTGCATAGGGTCATTTGATCCCGCTTGGTACGTTTAGTGTTAAAGCACAAATTTGTATTTGCAAGCATTTTGTAGCTTTTAGAAATGCGTTAAATGTAAATGAAGGAATCGGTAAGAAAATGCATTTAGATTATCGCTAATATCGACCAAACGTCATAGTAAAAATGTAAGAGGGTTAATCAAATTTTGAGTCCAAATGGTAAACGAAGGATCTGGCATCTGTTAAAAATTATATTTAACTAGTAAATAATCCAAAAAAATCGTTTCTACAGCTAGAGAATTATTTTGCGTCTTCGTATTACATAATCGCTTCTAAAATTCGTGGTTAGAGCGTAAATTTATATTTGCAAGCGTTTCGTAGCACGTTTAAACGCCTTGAAAGCGCGTTGAACGTAAATGAAGGGATCGGTAAGAAAATGCATTTAGATTATCGCTAATATCAACGAAACATCATAG
>NW_016909080.1:1147643-1208104 GCF_001483705.2 Eufriesea mexicana
GACGCTTTGTCTACTTTCGCAACAGGCATTTAACGCGTGTTAATCTTGCCTGCATTTGAATAAAACATTCGCCGGCGTAGATTACGAATCGACATATGTATAATATATTATCAAATTACCTCGTTACACATTGTGCGTGCACCCACTTTCTACTCGTCGTTGTAATTCAACGACGTTATTTATCATAGCCGAGTGAATTGCACCGTGCAGGAACATCTCGCGTTATTACATTTTACGCGAAAGATGTTAATTTTAATCCCCGCGTTGACCCTCGTTCCTCTCGAATAACACGCGAACGACGCGTTACTCTCGAAACCTCGAAAATTTTTCTCTCGGCAAATTGCGGATAACGATAATCGAGAGTACGAGCGAAAGCGGAAATTATTACAGGAAGGATCGCGTACGCTTCCCTTTAATGCAAGTATACGCGGATCTTTTTTCAATCTATGGGCCGCGTTGCCATAAAACGTCGAAAAGGAAATTCGAAGAAATACGAGCGGGAAGTAACTCGAACGCTGGAAGGAATTAACGTTACACTCGCTTTAATAACCATCCTTGCAGGCAACTTTTCAACTTTGATTTAAGCTCAAAATAATATCTTTCTTTCGAGGGTGCACGCGCGTTACCATTGCGACGCCCACAGAATCTCGGCACAGTGTCGACGCGTTGCGACAGTAAAACATATTTTAGTGTTCACCGCAGACTCTTCATCGTAAATAATACCCGCTGACAGTTTACGGGTACGTATAAATATCAATAATTGCTGTCAGAAGGCGTGTTGCCCTGTATGCCGTGCTTGGTCCATTTCTGACCGACGCTTTTTGCGCGGAGCAGCTCGTGAATGCCACTCGCTCGAGAAATTGAATTGTCACGTGAGCCACGAACAAATTCTCCCGACTAGTTGCAATTGGATATAAATTTCAATATCGTCCACCACTTCCTGCCGCTTTTTACACGCGTTGCCTTCTACTTAGTAGGCACAACGCGCTCGCTCTATATGGACAGGCGCTAGAAGTTCCAGGAGTAACTCTTATTTTCCATCCCCTGTCTTATTTTATTAGCAAGGATGAGATTACGCGTGGCGTCGAGGATGGTTCTACTCGTGTATCACGCGTGGTTGGTCTGTACGATGTAACATGCTCGTAAAATTGGTCTGAAAGTCTAAAAGTACAAGTATCCTGACTACCGAAAGGGTCATTTCAGATATATAGTGGAAGATAAGGCTGTGGAGCATTAATCGTGTCACAGAGTGTTAATTTGCATCGAGTTCCAGCATTTCGTGAGAAAGAAATAGCGTACGAAAATTTAAAGATAGCGAATTGACAGTGGAAATTAATCATCGGTTGAACATCCAGAATTGCAAATTACAGATGGTCCTTATGTCTCGGAGACTCGAACGCTTCGTATGGACAGGAGGTAAATATGTCTCGGTATATAACTAGGACTTTGACATTATCTCGAGTGTAACATAAATTTCCCGCATTTGAAACGTCGTGTGAATCTTCGGAAACCCATGGCGACTGCGTGCGTGCAAAACAGCCCGGCCATCCGACAGTACCCGCAACCCTTGGATCGTGGCAGTGACTGGTCATCGAGAAGGAGTGCAGATAGCGAGCGCGCGAGATCCGCGTCGATCCTCGCGACGTCAGTTCCGATAGAGACCCCCATTCGCGGTAATATCCCACGTACATATTTTACCGTGGACCGACGCTCGATGCCGCGGCGTTTACGTGCACGGCCTAACCACACCCAGGGCCTCTAAGCGCCCGTAAATATCCGCGCTCGCGGTGAAACTATCTCTCGGAAATGCGAAGGAGCCGAGCCGAGGGCCCAGCGGAGAGCCGAGCAGAGCGGAGCGAGTGCTGGCCGGTGCCGTGAAAGCGCTTAGGCGGGACGATCGGACCACCAACGCTCGCAAAAACTTAATCGTCGTGGCTTCGACGCGGGAACGGCCGCGATATACCCGGCGTCCCGGCGCGATAAACTTTAAGGCGAGCGTGATTTATCGCGCGTACGCCCTTATAATGCTAACATATTCCCGATGCACTAAACCGAACGCGCCATGGACGCGAAACGAAAACGCCGGGTAGGTGGCGCTGCGGCGGAGGAGGACGAAAAAACCGGGCCACGATTTATAGCGGGCACGATCGAGATTAGTAACAACATTTTGCCGGATGCAACAACCGTGCCGTCCACCCGTGTGTGCCGCCGGTTATTACGTTTACCACCGGCGACAAACGAGACACGGGAATTTATGGAACGCGCGCCGCGTACGGACCACGTTTTTGACGTTTCCTTTGAATCGACCTTTCCAGCCGGAAGGCGGGGGAAGGTTGCGCAGGTCTTCCGTGAGAAACCTTCGGACGCCGTGATAAGAAGCATCGGGGTACGCTCTCGTGGTCTGTGCCCCCCTGCGACGTGGATGTCGATAGAATCGGGTTCTAGCGGAATTTTCCGAAGCGTGCAGACTCTAGAGGTGGAATCTAGGTAATGTCTTTAAGCGCGTGCTCTAAATGTTCCATATATGTATATGACGATGGAGAACATGTATCTTCTTATGACGGAGTACTCTAACTGGAAAACAAAATGGCACTACTTAGCGTAAAAATTCGAATAATTATAATAACAAGGGAATTAGACGAGAATTTTGAAACCAGGAGCGCATGGATATATAAATCAAAGTGACGTGTTCCTATAATTGGCCAAAAAGGGGGACAGGTAACTAGGCCGTACCTTTCGGTATCTGCGCCTACGGTGTTACGTGGCCAGGTTTGCCTCAATGTTGCTGATTAAGTTGTAAATGAGGCATATATTATCACGGGTCGCGCAGCTTTTATATTTTTGATTTACGAAGCTTCTTTCTACGAGAGGAATCCATTTCGCGAGATGCAATGAAATACGAGCTTCGTAAAAAGCAGAATTGCGAAGCGGGCGTGATTTACGCGATGGACACTTCACAATAGAAGGGACCATTTGCAATTACGATGTCTGAGCCGCGTATTTTTGTTAATGCATCGTAACACGGAAAAATAATCGCAACCCCGTGCCCCTGCTCCCCCGCTCCCCGCCGTGGCGCCCCGTGAATTAATCCGTCGTGAAATCCGGATTCGGAAACGGTTACAAAGTGTCGCGAAAGTAGCGATCACGTTTCGGGACATAAATTGCAGCCGCGATAAAGGCACCGGATTGCCCGACGAATGCTTCTTGCAACTTTTAAGGGATAATAATTCCACCCTGTCCGAGCGGAGGGACATGTCGTTATAATTAAAGGGCAAGAAAAAAAAGCCGATTATTTATACCGTCCGTCCTCTTACGAGGTAGCAATTTTGAAATTCAATGTGCCTGAATTTAAATGGCTCGTGCATCTCGCAGAAGCCGGCCTTCGATCCCGCTCCCGATATTTATCACCGGGGTTTACTATCATCGGCAGAAATTACAGCACGCGATGTACACTGGAAACGCGCGTATCATACACGCGAAGAGATATCGAGCCGGACGAATCTCGCGTCGCAACGAGATCTACGCGCGAACGAGGTAAACGCGGAGTTTCTGCCTGCTTCGAAGCGTGCTCGAAGCGTGCTGGTAGACGTGCAGGCCGCACGAGATCGACAGGGAAGCTTTTAGATGCACGCGACCGGGATCATCGTCCGAGTGGAAGTCAGCTTGCGCTCCAGACGCCTCCTCCTTGGCGCTGGTCGTTCACCGTGCCGCAAAAAACTGAGGCCATCCATCTCGAGTCCGGACAGCGCCCTTACGAATTCCAGGGACGTACGTGCCGTATAATTAGAACGTAAAAATTTACATCGCTCGCGAGAAATCGCGACCGGATTCCCTTCTTTCCACTGTCCTTCGCGGGGGGCAAAAACGGCAGAGAGGGGGGCGAGAAGGTTGTACAGGCGGAATCGAAAAATAATAGTCGACCTAGAGAGCGTCGAGTGGGGGCGTTGAACGCGCGGAACAAAGAGGAAGAGGAAGAGGGCGGAGAGGAGCGTCAGGTCTGCCAGCGACTCCGCGGGGTACCTGCGGGTACCTTAAAAATCCCTGGTAACAGCCACGTAAGTTTCTAATTGAAACGTAAAAATTTAATACACGCTCGTGACGCCATCCTCACGATGCCTGTTTCGGCTGCGTGTAATGCGCACGTATAGTTATAAAACACCGACGGCCGACTGCTCGTAAAATCCTCGAGGTCCTGGTTATGAGACGCATTCTGCTCAACAGCTAGCAATAGGACTGCGGACGAACCTATAATGGCTGGCTAGGGTCCGTGAAAAGAATCGTGACAGATTTGCGCCGAGAATAATTTTCTCGGACGTGTCACTTGGCTTTCTTGTGGCTCGTGCATGGTCGACGACGTGGTATTAGGTGTGTCACGTGTACGCATAACCTTTATTAACAAATTCTTTATTAACAAATGAAATGAAAAGCCAACTTCGATTTGGAATTTTTAACGTAATTGTTGGAATGCTAGACATAAATCGAGATATCTTACATATAACGTCGATGTTAAAATGTTTTTGATTATCACATACTAATGAACATAACCTTTATTAACAAATTCTTCATTAACAAATGAAATGAAAAGCCAACTTCGATTTGGAATTTTTAACGTAATTGTTGGAATGTTAGACATAAATCGAGATATTTTACATATAACGTCGATGTTAAAATGTTTTTGATTATCACATACTAATGTATGATTGTGTACATATCGGTCGCCAGCCAAATTCCTTCCTTCAAACGAATCAGTCTCTGAGCAATCGTTGTACAGCACGTACCGAACGAGTTACAAATTATTAAATCGTTGCCTTTCTATAATTAGTGTTCCTTCTTTTTTAACTCCACTGCAAATGTATCATACAGTACTTCTTCGTGCAATTCGTTGGGTATAGTGTCTGTTGAAGCATTGGGAAAGTATGTTTGTAGTGTTTCCAATGAGTTAAACGAATATGGTGTTCCCTGTGTACGACTGTCATCGCGTATAACATGGATTGCGATATTTTCAATTGCGTCGCGAATAAAATAATAAGGAATAATCTGAATAAAAGATCCACGATGTTCGTCGAAGAGATAGGTTGACTAATTGTTAATAACTGCTTAAATTCTTGAAGTTCAGTCTGCGTGTCTCCTGTCAACCGCGTTTTATTTCGCAAAAAATTTTAGGGAAAAATTACGCGTAACCACACGTAAACCGCAGCGTTCCTTTGTACGTAAATCTACAAACAGATTAATCTCGCTAAACGCGGTTGGACAAGAGAATGCATCGGGTTATTTTGCAATGCTAATCCGAATTCCATTAGCTTCGCGTGCTCGGTACGCACGAATCGCTGAAGATAAAAGAAATTTCACGATCAAGTTCGACGTTAGATCGAGATCCGCGAAGGAAATTAATTACTCACAGTTCACAGCGTCTTGGCTGGTTATTGATACAAAGCGTGGCGTAATCACGAGGTAAATTAATGGCCGCGGAAAACGCGTCGAGCGTGATCGCAATGAGCACCGTCTTCATGGTTTGTTGAATTTCGGAAGCGTCCGTAAAGTGTCTGCCTTTCAGCCTTAATTTAAGCCGAGGGAGCAGAAAATAGTGTACCGGAGCCAAGTCTGGAGCGTAGCGAGGATGATACTACGCTGCGACTCCTTTTTTGCTCCGGCAATTGTTGGCCAACGGCTGCATTGTAAGGCTGCGCATTGTCGTGTCGCGAGATGACGAGAAAAACGCGTTCGGAGTTGCTAAGCACTGCGCGCGGTAAAATGAAAATGATCGCGGGGTTTTTAGCTCTTACGTGGAAAAAGCTCGAATCGCGGAAAAATAACAGACGCGCCATATCTCCGATCAAAATGGTTACATGGTCTTTAGAAAAGGCTCGACTCTAAAGGCTTTGCAAATGTTATATCTCCCAAACTCTCGGTGATTTAATTAAAAATAGCAGTAACGTATTAATGACAATTTAGGCAATTTTAGGTAAAGATCGAAAACCATAGAATTTAGTGCAGTACCATTTTTCGAAATAAAAACAAAAATATTCATACCAAGTATTATTATTCTTTTACAAAATATAGTAATTAAAGATAGTCATATCTTATAAGCTAATGAATTAATTAGACTTAGTTATTAGATTTAAATGCACGACTATCGATATGACGCCTGCATCATTCTCTATCTAACTTCTTACACTGGGATCTATATAGTGGTATCTATTCCGCGCCATCTTCTTTTTTCTAATTAACCTAACGAGGCTATAGTAGACCCATTCAGTAAAGCGATCACTTATGACTGATACTTTACACATCGCATATAACTCCTACTATACACGTATGAACCATTCCAAGTCCCATGCACCATAGCAATCTCGTACCGCGACCATTTCAGCGGCGCAATTCGAGGAACGAAATTCAAAGAACCATTGGAACAAGATACAAGGTCCAAGGATCGTGTTCAGATGCAAGATAATCATAGATCAAGACCCGGCTGTTTATCTTGCACCGCGGATCAGCTGAATCTATACCGATTGCCATCGGTACACGCGAAACCCGAATGATCCGCGTACTCGCGAATGTTGCTTGTCGCAAAGAGGGCAAGGAGGATCCTCGCGGCTGGCAAAAACTCCCCTCTGCGGTTCAAGCCGCTTTTCGTATGCTTAACTCGCAGTCAATCTCTCTTTCCATTTGCGTGGCAGAAAGAAGAGGGAAAGGAGCTGGCGGAATCGGTTTTACGAGCGCACGATAAATTATGATCTGTCAAAACAGGACTACCAACCACTCGGCACGTCGACCGTTTCGCCTGGTACCGGTCCGTCGATGCAGGTGCAATAGACGCTTCGTCCGTTGCCGGTTTTTAATTTCGCCTTTCGCAACGTTCATCGTTTCCCGTTGCTGCTCCGTTTCGAAATCACCCTCGATCGCGTTCTACGATCGTGTACGGAACGTGTAACGAAACATCCGCGCGATACTAAAACTTAATTGCGAACAAGCAACCTTCTTTCACTGACAAACCGGCGAACCGATGTTTCGCGCGCGAAATCGCCGATCTCGTGGCGAGGGAAGAGGGAGGAAAAAGTGGCGGGAGAAAAAAAGGGACGGGAACTTTCTTATTTTTCGATCGTTTTGCACGATACGATCGGTGCCGGCCACGAGAAAGCGTATCAATTATCGCGTAATAACGCTGAACGGATTAATTCGAAGATTTTGTAGCTGCCGGCCCTATTATTCGTAGTAGATACTCGGCTTAAAAGGGCCATTTCCGAAAAGCACATCCACCCGAGATGATTTCGGCCTCTTCGATGTTTACGATACGAGGCAGCCCGAAACTCGGAATCTGTCAATAATTACGGCTCATCGTGCCGCTGTATCGTAATTCATAATCGGTATTCAATTAACGTTGCTGCTCGATTACAGGCCGCCGATCGGTGCTGGGTAAATCCGGTCAGGTTACGCGTCCAAGAGATTTTCGACTCTCTGATTTCACCCATAAACGGCAAAGGCTACTTATTTGCGGCGCACTCGCGGAATCTGTCCAACGCACTTAACGAATTAACCGCGTTTAATCGATGAATTATGCCCGCGACCGTATTGCCTCGATTCTTCTTCACGCGTCCGCTAATTGATTTGCGCAAATTTTCCAATGCTTTCTCCATTTCCATAGGGGCTAACTGCGCTTCCGAACTTTCAAATTGCTTTCGTGATATTGCTTCTCGATGGTCCAGCAATTTTATTCATCCTTTATCTAAATAAAAAAAGAAAATAGGTAAATTTAATCCAGGTGGATTTTGAACATTTGCTTTCAGGACAGAACAGGAGTCTAGAGTAAGCATAGAGCTTTTAGTCAACGATTATAGATATGAAATATGAATAGCTTGTGACTCTAGACTCGTGTGATAATCTACGACACTTGTCATCCATCTACTTACCAACAATTTAATACCAAAAGTTGAGACAAAGCTGTCAAAATGTCACCAGACACCAAACACCCCAGTCAGGAACAAAATTCGCATAAAATCGCATGGATTCGCATCGTTGGTAACTGGAAAAGAATGACAAGTGACTGGAACTGGCGTCACAGCTGGTAATAGGCTAAAGTCCCGGATTTTATCCAACGATCATCCTCTTGGCACGGCCAATGGCAAGTCGGGGGAAAGAAAGGTGAACAGTGGAGCCGCGGTTACGCTTGGCGGCGAATCGAAACAGCATCGGGTACCATCGACGTTCTAATCACCATGCACTGATTCCCGGTTTAATTCGCGGGTGACGCGTAGTAGGCGTTGCACGAGTCAGCAGCGGCTACCAGTTGTAACCGGCCAGGAATCCTGGTCATGGTTAATCGTTAATTAGCGCGACGTGTTTTATGGCGTCGCGCGCTCCGGCCGGCTTTCGCCTCGTCATTTGATTTCTGTCGAAGATTGGCCGATCGAACGGTCGCCGGATGCCGATCGACAGGATATCCTGCTCGCTAAATTAGCCGGTTCCCGTGGTCACCGATTATTCGCGAAAATCGAAGTTATTGGCGACGCGGTCGACCCGCGTTCTAATTGTCGTCACGCGGTGGTTGCGCGGGACGTTGATCTAATTATCCGCGAAAATATATCTCGTTTAATGGATTTATTTAACCGGCCACCTTTGATCCGATGCGTACATTGTATGCTCGACGTTTCGACAGTGATGGATATTGTATTTGCATCGAGCTTTGCATATGCACGGTCCAATTTTGCAATACCTTTTTGCGCCTTCTCTCGAAGATCCGAAAGATTTTTCTGGATCAGGTACATTCGAATTATCCGACTATCTGGGATCCAGGATGCTGTATACTACCTTGTAGGTTAGAAATCAATTTTATTCGAATTGTCAGCTTGTAAAGAGATTCTTCGTCATCCGGCACTGTCTCCCGTATGTCATCTAGCTATATAATTCTTCGAAATTACGAAAAATAGTCGGTCTAAGTGCCAACAAATTTTCCAATCTTATATCCACGCCGCTCTGTAAACATCTGTCCGATTTGCGAGAATTGACAGCCAGGGGGCCAATTCAACTCGCATGGTCCTACTTATTACTACGCGTGCGCTATAATTCGCTCGTCTGTGATCCTCTTCGGCGAAGCTAGAACGATAGACCAGGTCGCGAAATATCGATCGAGATATCGCACGCTTGTATGGCCGAACGACGAGATGGAGGTTAAATCACGATCGCCGACAAGTCGTTATTAACGGACTATTCTGTCAAATATTTTCTCCACGCCGGGATATTACACGGTTCGCGATTACGTTTACGTAACTTACTGCCCGCACCGCGATAATTCCTTACGTGAAACGTGCAAACTTCGTTTCACCGACCTCGAAATATTAGCATTGGACACCATTCCCGTGATAACTCGCCAGGCACGATGGTATTTCGAGCATGTGCCGCCATCGAGGCTCCTATGCTCGTTTTCCGGCGATCCAATATTGGCTGGCAAGCCAATATCTGTTCTTTCACCTCCGTCCAACGGATAGCACCGTTAAATTGCAAATTAGTACACGTTCGCACCTACGTCTCGTTTGTTACGCATTTTTACCAAGTCGAACCGTACAATTTGTTGTCGACTTTAGAGCCACGATTATGCAGGTAATATTGTCCGTTCTGCGTAAAAGCGAGGATTGCCTTCGTACCTCGTGCTATTTATTCCGAGATAGCCGTTGCGAAAGTGGAAGGATTTACTGGTGATTCTGGAACTATTGCAGAACGTCTGAAAATATCACTTACGGAGGGAAGAATCGATGGCTGATAGTAATGTCCCGTTGCTCGTAAAAGCCATTCGGAATACAATTTTTATGCGGTAATATGCTACTTTCCATTGACCAAAACTCTGCTACTATATTCGCTCGCGGTAATTCCGAGCGATAACGTTAAATACGGGATATTTAATTAAAAATTAAAAAACCGTCGTTCAATCGCGACAGGTTCTGGTCGATTAATAAATTCGCGTTATCGTTGAGTTTAACGCGAAGCATACGACACGGTAAATGGAAAGAGATATAATACCAAAATGGCGCTGATCCATAGGCTAAAAACGCCAGTATACTTTGTGACACTCCCCCAAAGCTAGACCGATCGCTCGAAAATCCCACGTGTCTTACGCCCTGTCATTTTTATCACCGATACCCATGAATTTGACGCGCCAACTAATTACAACACACCTATAAAACCAAACTCGGTACCCACCGTCGAGCATATCCCGCTGAATTATTACGAAGTTAATTAAAGTAGCGCACCCGACGTCCACCTGGTCTGACTCTAATCAATTTAACGCTTACGACACCAGGCAACATTAACTCTCGCTAAATCACTCTGCCCCCTCTGCGCCGATTATCGGCCAAGAATTCTGTTTAACCTTATCGGGCAGCGATCGTTAACAGACATCTCGGGCACGCGGGTTCCAACGTTGGACCAAGGACGGCACGCGTGGTCGCGTCGAAATCGCCTTACCCTAGGGCCACGCACCCTTCCACCCTCTCTGCCACCCTGTGTTCCTGGTCGAGCGATAAATTTCGCGACGGCGTAAATAATAGAGAAAAAGTAACAGCGACCAGACGGTGTCTATGCGTATCCGCGTTGATCCGCGCATGGATTTTATTGAGTATCGCCACGGAGCTTTCGCGCGGCCATAAATTGCTGGAAAAAACGATCACGAGTCGAGAGTTATCTGCGTGAAACGCACCTAGCAAATAGCGTAGTGAACTCTACCAGGGTACCACCGGCCGGCGGGGAAGGGGGCAGTGGAGAACCGCGGGATATCAGATAAGTCGAAATGAATTGCCCGGCGCAAAGTCACCGATTGTCAGAGATCTCATTGCCGATTGCAACGAGCTTTCAGTGTTCGAGCTCGCACATTTGATACCGTGCCGGCACGCAACGTTTTACGAGCACGGCCTAGGTACACGGGCATGGATTCCATGGACGTTCCCCGTTTCTGAAATCGGCCAACAATGAACCGTCACAGCACGGTGATGCCGAGGGTCGTTCTCGGGGAAGACGCGGTCACTTTGTTGGGTCGTTGACCCCGATGGATTTGCGTAGCTCACGTGTCACGAGCCATCGGAGCTGTTGGGTAAGGGAGGTTTCAGGTTGACATCGGTTGGATGCGATGATCAGGTGATATTTTGATTAATTACACGCGGGTTAGAGTTTGATCGGTGACTTTGGTATTGTTAGAATAGTTTGGTTTACCTCGTCTCTTCGCATACGATATCGTGCGAGACTCGTGGTATGGAGATCGGGTGAAACGCGAGCTTCACGGGCGAGAGACGTGGCTTGTAATTAAATAACGGATGAGGCTCGTGGTTCGTTTCTTCGATGTTTTTCAGTCTCGATTGTCCGTTATTCTTCGCCGAGGTTGACACAAAGTGATTCGACGTGTCCAACGCTGGTGTTGATTATGGCACGCGCCATCGGAACTTAAATCGACGGCCATGGAGTTAATCGTAGCAGTTAGGTGCGTATTTCCGAGTGTTTGCTTATCTCAAGATTAAATCTATCGCAGTGATTGATGAAAGAAATGGACCAAACGGAAATATAGATATTGAAAAAGCGGTTATCTCGTTTTCCTATGAGAAAAATCGCAGAGTCGAGTGACGAAAGCGATAACGCTGAATGCGGATCCAAGCCATGGCGAAATTGGAGCTGGGGAAAACTAGTTGTCGAGCGAATTATCAATTTGGATATTTCGATATCCCGAAATAAAGCCTGTCAAATAACGATAAAACGAGGCTAATAAAATATATCCGTAGATACAGTTTTGATATAATTTATGCGCCTTCTAGCCGGTATCTTAATATGCGAAGAACAGGAATTATTATATCAAGATTACCGGAATGAAATACGACGAACTCGCCTACGTCCCCATACGATTTAATTTAAATAAAGTTCCCGTATTACAACGCTGGCGCACGCTCACACGCGAAATGGGGTTCCTTATCCTCGCGAGGAAGAAGAAAAAGGCGCCGCGAGCACACGTTTGCGCGTAACGCGCGCGCGTGTAAGAAACCGAGCCGGAGAAAAAGGAACTCGTACACGCCCGGTTTTAAATAACAATTTTCTTTGCCAGTATCTTAGCCAATATACATTCCTCCATCTGGTAACCGATCCATTTCGTACGTTCCTCCTGCATCTTGCATCCGGAAGCTTCGATTATCTCTAACTGCCATCGGCACTTGTAATGACGCCGATTAACGAGTCCGAGTGGCAGCAGCCTTGCAACAGACCTCTTCGCGGTAAATGTTGCGAGTGCAGCAATTACCACGTATCGTTGCCCGTAATTACACAGCCTACCGACAATCGGTTCAGTGACTTTTGCGGTAGGTTCCTTCCCCCGTTGGAAAACGGTAACTGCAGATTCGACTGTCACGGGATTACCGTTAACGACGAGTCACGAATATGAGATCCGCGAGGTGTTCCAGCGTGGAAA
Source organism: Eufriesea mexicana (assembly GCF_001483705.2). Lineage (NCBI taxonomy): Eukaryota > Metazoa > Arthropoda > Insecta > Hymenoptera > Apidae > Eufriesea > Eufriesea mexicana. The sequence goes on from NW_016909080.1 coordinate 1,160,077, forward strand.
ACGGCTCGGCGAAGGGGGCCAACAATGCCTCCGTTAAAGGATATTTCTTCGGTGAAACGCGAACAATGAAACGATCGCCGCGGCAGCGACGCTGGCTATCAGATAAGGGGCCAAGAACTTTATTACTCGGCGTTATGAATCGCGGGCCCTCCCGTGAAAAATAAACAATGGACACGCGTGTACGCTCGCGGAAAGGTTATCGCCGCTGTAAGAACACAATACGAGACATCAGATAAGATCCACGGCCGCATAGGCGCTGCTGTATGATCCCTGATTATCATACATCTCGCGGCAGATTTGCCATCTTCATCGGCAATCGGCCTACGGATTCCGTCCTGAACGAGTTCCCCGAACAGGGCACCGTTCTGCAGCTTGCTCGCAGCAATTTGTCCCGGACTGATCGATTTGTCGTTTTAATGCCGGGTGTTGCCGAGTTTATTAATTGCACGCCGATCTTTGTGCTCGGAGGAATTCTTCTCGCTGTGTTTCGTGATCGGTATCTACTAGAATGGTAGCTGCTCTGTTATTTCTGGTATTTTGTATTTCGCCTGAAAAATTCGTGCACACCTCGAGTGACAGGTATAACAAGGGCTCACGAAATAGGGCTTCGAATGTTATGTTTCAGAAGAATTATTTAACCCAAAGTTTTCGATTTTAATTAAAGTTAACGAAGGTAGAGTGATTTATTTATCGATATAAAATCACATTAGCAGGGGTAATTAAAGTTTAACAATTTCTTTGCTCCTCGAAGGAAATCTCACCGAGAGAAATTTTTATTATAGGGTAACAGGGTACTAAAAATTAATTGTCTTTTATTTGAACAGCTTCGCTCTGCCTCTCATTGTTGCATTATTATTATTGTTTGAAGAAACAGGGATCGGGTGATGATTTCATCTACGTTAAGTTATATCTGTGAATAGGAAAAGATTGATCCACGTGTAACTGTTGGGAATTTCGGGAAGGAAATCCAAATGATTAGCGTACAGGGAAGTAACCGTGTTCAGTTGTACAGCAATTGGATGTATAAAGTTTAATATAAGTGAAATGTATACACTTTATGCGAATATACAAATAAAACACGAGAGTCTTTTTCACACCACTATGGGTCACAATATGTAAGCTATCTGCACTGTTCCGGATTTGAGTACGAGAGCAGCGAGGGACAACAGGCCCTTTTAAACCCCTAAAACCGACCCCTTGATGCCTGCATAGTATCTTGAGGTCCAAAGGTCGGTATTGACCTGCAACCTCTAACAGGCCTGTCACCATAGTTGCATAGGCTAATATTTCCAACAGTAACTCGTAAATACACGCATGCTTTCATTAAAAATTTTTCAAAATACTTTCGTGAACCATTGTCCACGTCCCCGATATTCTTTTGGAATATCCTTACGTTTCTAGCTCTCCGATTCCTCCATTTTTCACGACTCCGAGAGATCCACGCATATGGCCCTCGTCGAGAAATCCTGGTATAATTAATACCCCGTGTAATATAAATTTTTCCAAATTCTTTTTTCGTGAAAACAGCTGACGTTGGTAAAAATTCCAACACCGAAATCTCCACGATTCAATGGGAATTTAACGGGAAATTTAGTTGGCGTGAACCGCGCTAATTTAATCAGGATCCTAAATTTCGACGTAATCGTGACGGTAGAAGAAAATTGAATTCGATGCGTCTGCGTGCAAAACGTTCTATCGTCTATGAATAAATCAAGCGAGTTTGATTAAATCAAAATAATTTCCGAACTGTGAATACGCTGTTCGATTAATTCCAAATCAAACGGCCAGCCTTCCCAGCGGAAATGAATAATGAATGCATGCAACGTTCGATGCATCTTCTGTCCATGAGAGATGATTATCGTTACGAGAATACAATACACGGGTATACGATAAAGTTCTCGTTACGTAGGCGAGGTCCATGATATTTGATTATTGCATATCTTATCGGAGATTCGCTATCTTCTGTGATTCTTGTGCTCTTTTGCGAACAAATAGGTAAACCCAGACGATCCATCGCGATTCATTTGTCCGGGGAATTTATTAACCCTTTGCACTCGACGATTTTTTGGCCAAAGAAGAGTAGAAATTCAATGATTCTGTACTAAAAAACTGACGATACTTTTTTGAGCAGTGAATAAAGAATCGTATAATAATAGAATTATAGAATTATTTGATTTCGATACCTCGCGCACTGCTACATTACAATAAATTTCATATATTAACCCTTTGCACTCGACGATTTTTTGGCCAAAGAAGAGTAGAAATTCAATGATTCTCTACTAAAAAACTGACGATACTTTTTTGAGCAGTAAATTAAGAATTGTATAATAATTGATATTAATTGATACATCAAATTTAATGTAATGTAACAGTGTGCGAGATATCGAAATCAAATAATTCTACAGTTCTATTATTATATCTTCCAAATTTTATGAAATGGTGACTGTGAAGCTCACCTCTCGAGTGCAAAGGGTTAAACCACGCTAATTATCTTTTCTCGCGAAATTAATTTTCTGTGTCGAATCATTTTTAATTTCGCTTAAATTTCAATAGTTTACATTACGCGACGAGTTACGAATATCGCGTGTTCGGGGTTTGAACAAAAATTCGTGTCGAAAATGGAAATGGAGATCGAGCAATTTCGATTCCAGAGTCATCTGTTAACATTGCTTTTTTTCTCGCGTTACATTTAAACATACGTTTTAATATCCATATTGTTGGCGAGGTCAAAGAAGCAACCAAGTCGCGATTGACAGACTCATTATTCGGTCATTTGCAAGTTTACCTCGGGCGAATTTCAATTAAAATTTTCGATCAGTCGTTTGAAAACGAACGGCCACCGAATCGCGGGACACACGTGCCCACGGCATTATTTCATTGCATCATTTCGCGGAATTATTTCGCGCTGTTGCATGAAAAATTCAATGGTAACGGGTGGAACGCATTTGCGAGGACCATTTCGTCATGCGATTAACATTTTTCGAATGTACGTTCGTCGTGATTCCATTGGTTCCCCATCGCCCCATTCCAATCCATCCCACAGTAGATTCAAATGATCATCGTAATTGTAGACTTCGGTGGGGTAATTAATCGTGGAAATTTCATGGAAATTATAGGTTGAATCGTAGAAGGTAAGTTGCGGTGAAATTAATTGTCTCGTTTCTGTGAGAACAAACGGGGTTATAAATCCAACCAAGAATAATTACAAATATCATGAAATACGAGAAATCTCTGTTACACGTGAAGTCTGAAAAATAATGAATTTTTCAGCGTCTTTTTATTCGCATCGTGTCATTCAAGACTTTCGAGGTACAAAGCCAAACCATATTTCCACTTGAAATAAAAATATTCCAAAAAAATTCCGGTCCTAATAAACGAGTAGAAAGAAGCTACTCATTATGTACATATTTCTTCGATTTTATCATCATTTGCATGGAACAGATGCAACGCGTTTTCCCCGCGATTTCCACCACGACCACGCGCTTGATTCCTGATTTCCACGTTTCCTGTTTCGTCCGAAGCCCGATCGTTCGGTGTCGAAAGCGTTTTCGATAACCGTGAGAGATCCTCTAGCAAGGTTCCCTATCTAATTACGAGGCTTCCACGAACAATCGTGTGAAACGAATGCATTTGAAAACACAACGGGTTTACGTCACGGTGACATTAAGAAGATATATACGTGCCAGCCGAGAGAGTCAACGCGATCGAATCGCATTATGCATTGAATCATTCAAATGTTTCTCCTTCTTTCTCCAGCTAATTATATTTTCTGCCATCCCCCTGGCCCCCTCTGGCAGAAAATGCCGCGAGAAATCGTAACGAACCGTGACCCGCGTCCGTGCATCGCTAGTGATCCATCACTATCCGCAATGATCACGGAGTTATGCGAAGGACGTTGCTTTACCATTAGACAGGCCATCGTACGTACGTGTGTTTTCTGTTATTCTATCTCGTTTGGTCATCGAGATTTAACCGGATTCGCGATACGAGGATGCGCTTTCGCAATGCTATCGCGTGCAATAATAGCGTGCTGTTTTAAAAACCAACGTGAAATCACATGCTTCGCCTCGCATCATTCTTCGCTCCTCCATTCTTTTTCATCCACGAAGCGATGATTTTTTGCAACTATAGAATTCGAAACTAAGTGGAGTTCATTACCCTACGAGGTTTGTATTTTAAATCTGGAAAATGGTACCTAGATTGATAAAACATTGGTAAAATAATAAGTTTTTATTAGGAATTAGGAATTAGGTTCGGTGTTCCAAAGTTGAGAAAGACTACGTCTTTTGATTTCTGGGAATTGCTTGGTCGAAAATTGAAGGATATTACGAGGATGAATATGCATTTTGACAAACGAGGTACACAAGCTGCGACTCTTTCTCTTCGCGACACAGAGGGGCGAAGAGAGGAAACTCGGTTGGTTCACGGTCGTGGTCTTTCTCGGATCCAAGGTAAAACTCTCGATGGAAATCGTGAAAGAGAACGGCTGAAAGTCAACGGTAATCGTGGTACTAGTGATTCTTTACTTTCATTAACCTTTCGGGCCAGCCTCCTTCGATTTTCCGCGTGGCTCATTTCCACCGACCTTACGAGCGAACACATGATCTCCATTCACCATATGGTGATATATATTCCCACGATTATGTGTTAATTCATAGTTCCATATACGAGAACGTCTGTCTACTACACATATACCTATGCACTATACCGATCAAAAGTATCCGCGATAATACGATTTGATTTTTAAATTTGTCACGAGCAGTCTCCCATCTGTTTTCCTATTTATTTCATGGAATAACAAATTCATTTCTTTCTTGTTTTCAGCAAAGTATCGTGACGCGATAGTATTTAATTTTAAATACAAAATTAAGCGTCGTTAGTAGCAATTATTTCGCAATTGATTTCTGCAAATATCGAGGAATTTTACGTAACGTTAGGTCAAATCGATCGAAGCAGCCGAAATATTTATGAGCGTCGCTGTACGTATTTTGTTGGCTGGCGGAATTAAGACGGAAATGCAATATAAACAGAACACCGCTGAAACAACACGGTTAAATGCGCAGTTCAGCCAGGAGGAAAATAAAATTCCGATGCCACTCGCTTTTTCTTCTCTTTCTTGCTATTCCTCTGCTTTTATATTTTCTTGTCCCCTTCCATGTCTCCGTGTCATTTTTCTGCGTGTTCCGCTGCGTCCTCCCGGTTTATTCTTCCTCCGATTGTTGCCCCGACTCCCCGCCGCGTCATTTTTCTTCCCTTTTCTGCTGCTTAGCCAACACCCGATTCGAATCATTCGCGGTACATTTATTTTCTCGAATTTCGTTCACCCTTTTACCATTTTTGCTGTAACTCGACAGAATCTTTTCATTTTAAAAAATTATATTTTTCTCGCTCGACAAATTGCGTATCTCTTCAAAAACAAGCTTATCTGCACGATAATAAAGATCAAAGTGTTCATTTAAATTCTATATAACGTAATTTCTCTAAATTATCGTCTATATTGCCCCAGTGATTTTGACACTGCGGGGACCGAAAATATTGTTTTTCCAAACAATCTTCGCATGGACATCGTTGTATAATCGTTTTTTATTAAAAATCTTTGATGACACGGTCGATGATACTCTTCTCGCGATAGCGTATAGAAGCTTCTGAAAAACACCGCGCAACGTTAACCTCGAAACACAGTGAAAGAAACGTACGTATGCACGTACCCGGTTCACTCTTAAATCCTGGAAGAAATCTCGCGGGTCGCGAAAGGGTTGTCGGTGGTTGGAAAAGGCGAGAATTTCCGCGTTGGACGCGAGCAGGTAAGAGGGAAACGGAAGAGCCTTGGGCGGAATCCTCTCGCAGCGGTGTCCCGTGATACCCCAGCGTTTGATTTATGCCGCGTGTTTATGCGAGCGTTCGCGCAGCTCCGAACGACAGGATAAAGGGACGAGGAAAAGGGATACCTGCTGCCTACTCTGCCATTGTCCGATGATTTACGCCCGTCCTATTATCGTGCGAAGATTTCTGGCAACGTTGTCTCCGCTCCTCGTGGCCCGAGACCACGAGAACCGTGAGCCAGAAGGACGAAGAGGAAGGAGAAGGACGAGGAGGAAGAAGAGGAGCGAGGGCCCATGGTGAAATCGCCGCGAGAAAGCACGCCGCTACGGGCCGACTTGTTGAGTGATTATGACTTTAAATGGACTCTAAAGAGGTCCTAATGGCGTAATTATACGGAGCAGGCTCCATGGAAATTACGTTTAAATGCGTCCGCGGAACGCCTTCTGGTTTTCACGACGTTTTCACTCGGCTTACAGCTGCCCCTTCGACTTTTGCCTTCTCCGGCCTGCTCTTGCTTTTCTTCCACCTTTCCCCACCGTTTCCCTTCCTTCCCCTTGGGGGTCCGTGCTCCTCCGAGTTTCGGCGTTTCGTTTGTCGCTGGATCCAGAGATCACGCGGAGTAGTCTTCGTTTGAAGCTCTCCGGCCTCGAGGGTCGTGCAGTTCTTTCCTCTTTTCTCTCGCGTTTAAGGGCCGCCGTTTTGGCTGAATTTTTCGCGTCTCCTGGCTTTCCACGAACAGTCGGAGAGGAATTTCGCGACGCGGTTAGAGGTTACGCGGTGTGGTCGAAGGATGGGGTTCCTGGGCTACAGGGATGCTCGGGCGAAGGGGACCAAAAATGGCGATTTCTCATTCTGACAGAGTTGATTTGTGGAGATTGAAGAGTATTATGCAGTTTTATGCCCCGCAACTTTTTCTCGATGCCCCGTATGCTCATCTGTAGTATTTTCCATTTATTTATGTCGCTCTTTATGTGACGGACAATCTGTTTTTATTATTGAATGTTACGGTATACGTACGTGCAACGTTAAGCCAGGGAAGCGCGTTTATTAAGAATAATACTTGGAGGTGTGGCCAGCCAGGTGGGATTTTATTGAAAAGATAATTGAAAAGATATCACGAGTGTATATCAAGATCGTTCGAATTGTCTAGGTTCGAATTTATATAGCTTCCATTTACGTTATTAATAAATTCTTAATTGACAATAATTCCTCGGTGTGGAATTATTATGAAAATTTTCCAAATAATATACCTACGTTATTGACGTTCCGTTACTTTATCGTTATCCATAATTCTACGTTATTTCAAATTTCGACGAGAGAAAAATTCTGTTCGACCACGGAAAAGCAGGGAAGAAATAGACACGAGAAAAATCATGGACGGCATGCACCTACCCCCGAACGCGAAACGGATTACCACTATACACCGATGGGTGTCTCGTCGATGCTTTCTCGCTGGCACAAAGAAACGTATCAGGACGGGGTACGCGGAAACTAGCGCGGTCCCTTTCATTTCTAATGGAGAGAGGTGAAAATTAAAATGCACGAAATGAAAATGGCGTGGCCGGGAAAGCCCGCGGAGTGGCGGGGATCGATAGATAAAGCGGGTGGAAAAGCTTGGACGAGCGCGGAACCGCGACTACCGAATTATTCGAAGAGGGATAGCGAGTGCGATGGGGACGGGGGACAGAGAGACGGAGAGGCTCTCGAAGGGATGGAAGAGCGAGCTGTTCGTTAATTGGTGGCGCTAATTAGCGGCGAGGCGTCGTCTCGAAAGCCCATTCTCGTACACCTGTACGTTTATACGGTGCAACAAACGAACAAAATTTCCTCGTGCACAGGTCCCGCGCCGGTGTGCGCGTGCACGCGCGCGTGTGTCCGTGTAACGCAGAGGCAGAGCGGGAGCAGGTATTACCGCATTCGTAAACGAGCATTCGAAAACGTTGTTCCACCGCTATGGATCCGCGGGTAATTAGTCATTCGAACGTTCCTCGACCGGTCGTCTTTCACTCTGCTCGCCACGTCGCCGTCCCTCGCCGCGCCTCGCGGGCGTCGCGATGAGACGACGGCCGAGTAATTAGCTTTGCGCGGCCCAACAGGGGAAAAGAAAGGAAAGGGGAATAAAGGAGGGCAGAAGGAAGCGAGGAAGAAAGAGAAAGGACGAGCAGGATCTGGCCCCGCGACACCGTGCTCGCGAATGTTCCGCGACGTCCGCTTTATCGTCGACCCATCGTCATCCATGATTAATTAGTATTAATTAATTAACGTAGGCCGCGCGCGGTCCGTTCTGGCCGGGCCGCAGTATGCAAATGCCCGCGCCACGATCTTCCCTCGTCCGGTTCAATTATTTAAGAACGCTGATGGAACGAAACGCTGGGAAAACACGCCGCCAGGTCTCTCTGTGTTCTTCTCCCTTTTGCTCATTCGATTACGCTCACTTTCTTCCATTTTCCCCCCTTTTCCTACTCCTTTTTGCCCTTGGATTGGCAAACGGTCTTGTCGATCGAAATCGCGCTACCTCGATGAGATTCACGTAATTGCTCGCGTAGGATGAATTCGATTTTATTATTCCACGCGTGTATGTCGAAAATTTCATGTTCGAATTAACGCTACAAGCTAGTGTGTCACGGAGATATGATAAATTGACTTTGATTTGATGGGTCTGAACAGGACTCCGGTCTATTTGCGGAAGTCACGCTTAACTTGAGGTTTAATTGACAGACTTCGGCCATTGAAATACACCAAGGTTTCGTGCCAGACACGTTCTTAATCTTGTATGGATAGTACAGTCTCTGTGCAATTACGTCGCTCCATTACCGTAAAAGCTTCCGAAGTTATTAATACATCTGTCGATTACCCGCGATATCTTGTCAATCTCCGATAATACCACGAATATAATTCTCGATAAATATCTCTGAATGCAGCAAATGGTATCTTCCACGTCTAATCTCTCCACCCGAGATAGATTCGTTTCTCGAGAAATCGAATACCATCGTAGACCAAACAAAAGCTTCGAAACCCTGTCATAATCCCTGAGACCTAACCCGAGAATGCCAAAGAGACGAAGCAAAACGATGCTCGAGGAGGGAAAGCGGGCGCAGGAGAAAGAGAGAATCACGTGTACGCGAAAGAAGAGCGATAACCAGTCGAGGTATGACTTGTTCTTGAAAGCACAGACAGACAAAGCGGCCTTTTCCGCTCGGCGAGGTACGAGCGTGCAGCCGCGTGTGTCGGGCCAGGTATTGGCCAATTGCGCGGCTGGATCGCGCACAGAGGGACGTTTGATTTAACGGAAGTCGATTAGTAGCGACCAGATGAATCACGATCGCCGGGCAGAAACAACACGTGTTGCTTGAAAGCAAATGTATGTTGGCGACCGATCGGTCCCGGCAGCCCGAGTTTTCTTCGCGATACCGACGGAAAAGAAGTGTAGAGAAAAGTAACCGGCTCAGGCTCGACAATCGGTCGCGAACCAACTGAGTCATCGTCGCTCACGAACTCCACTCGGTTAATATATTTATCACGGTGTCGAGCAAAGGTCGACCCGCCGACAAAGTATCGGCGACAAGGCGATCGCGATCGACGAATCCAAGGTTCGTTTCGCTTTCTTGCCATCGAAGAATTTCGCGTGGAAGACGCGTGCACCTTTAGACACGTGGTCCACACCTTTTGTGGATCGCAGTCAGCGATGGGTTGTTGGACGGAAAAATCTGTACAAGGTATTGGGATCATGGGTTTTAATAGTAAAATAACTACGATATTTATATATTCTCTGTAAAGTCTTTTATTTCTCAAAGAAGGTATATGTTTCTTCCAATGCAAGTCCTTCGAGTCATTGATTGTTGAAACTTTGCAGATTTGTAGATTTAGTAATGCAGTTCGAGAAAATGTACCATTATAATGGCAACTGCTCGAGAGTTTATGAGATATTTACGATTAATGTTTTGTTATTGCCTTAATTACAGATTTATTTCGAATAATTGTCAAGTGTCATTGTGGCCTAACGACGACATTCAAAGATTCCCACGCTGGTGGCCCGGGGTCCCGTTTGTAATTAATAGTTTTCTTTTCAATCTACTTTTATCTTGTATTAATTTTTCGCCCATGAAAATAAATAATTTTAAATAAATTGTCATGCTAGCATATATTTGACATTTTTGAAAATATTAATCAAGTCTGTTTTCCAAAAGACTTGTTAACAAACAGATGTTCCTGTAATAATATTCCACTTGATGTTGATGTGATCTATGCTTTCCCTGTTTCTATGATAAGTACCACTGTTGTAATCAACGATAAATAAGTATTCTTTTTATTAAACAATTTTATTCATAATTTATTTAAAATTATATGTTTTTGTGGGCGAAAAATTAATACCAAATAAAAGATATATGGAAAAAGGCTATTAATTATGGACGGGATCGAGAACCTCAAGCCATCAGGGTAGTTATTTTCGGATGTCGTCGTTAAGCCCCAATAGCACTTGATAAGTATGGATAACTATTTGAAAGAAATATCTCAAAAATTATTGAGTACTTGCCCTTATGACATATTTTCTTCAACTGGATGACTAAACCTGCAAAGTTTCAACTAAATTAGTGACTCGAAGAACTTGTACTCTCCTTGTAAGACACATCTGCAGCTGTACCCGACTCCTGAGAGAGTATCAAGAGGGTACGTGACACGGTTCGCCTGAACCCCTGATTCCTATCGAATTTTTATATAAACTTTCGTTCTAGGAATTTATATCTTATAAACTATTTATTTGTATCTTATATCCTGATTTCTTACTGATTTTTCTCTACAGCTAAATTTATCTTTGCAACACAAGGAATGCGAAACAGGTTGGCAGAATTTTCAGTGGAAAGCATCGGGAATTGTCGCGAGCTAGTCGAATTAGTTAACCAAATGATCCGTCGTCTGATCGGAAAGAGGAAACAAGAAATGAAATTGCAGCACGTAACCCAAACCTAATCCATTAGTCATGCAATTGTTCGATGACAGTTGATGAATGACGTTCGAGTACAAAACGCGTGTTCTAAAACGAGTGTAAAAAAGATACCACCTCTTGGTATTATTATCGGGAATCAATTGGAATATTCGCGGGGAATATATTATAGAAGAAAAGAGGAAAATATTGCCTGTATAGAAATGGATTTTGCGCGAAAGTTATTTCGAAGATTCGATTAATAGTAAACGCGTTAACAGTCGCCGATTGCTTCGTGATTCTTTGAAACCATGACGAGTCTGGTTCGTAATGAGATTTTCATGCGAAATCGGGTAATGACTAAAATTATACTTGGCTCGTTTCAACTAGTATAAATTTTGCAAAACGTTCGAGATATTTGTTATAATTTTATTAGAAACTAAAATCGAATCGAAGGGGTTAATCAGGAAATCGATAATTAGACTGTAAACGAGTTCGTTAATGATTTGGGTACTAAAATCTGCGGTTTGAGTTTATTTTTATTACTATTATACTTAAATAATCTAGAAACGCTAAGTGCACTAATGCAGGCTTAGCGTTATCTTTCATAGTACTTAGTTTCAAAGTGCTTTCATAGTACTACAACTTGCATAGATACTCTTGAATATTAATTTACTCGCGAATTTACCTCAAGATTTAGTTTTATAGATAATCGTACGTTCCATTGTTAAAATTTTAGCTATGTTAAGCCTCGTTAAAAATGAAACAGCGAGCAAGTCTAATTACGCGTGACTGCGAAGTGAATCGGTGAAATGGAAGAAACGGAACGGGGGTATTAGAAGGAATAGTGTCTGTTACACTCGGAACTTATTAGCAGACCTGCCACTATGGCTGCCTATCAGATACGTATTCCAGACACGGAAACATTTATTAGGAAAGGCGATCTATTCGAATGGATCGGCGGTTAGCTGTGGAACTCGCGGGAAACAGCGATTTCGTAATAACGATGGGAACCCTCTAATGGCAACAGCAGCCGCGGAATTAGCGATAATATGCGGATGGTCTAGCGCTCGGATTAGTAGAACAATCCTGTCTCGAACAGAAGGTACCAATCTCGGATCCTAACCTTTGTTTCCCAAACTTTTCCAAATTTCCCTTAACGATAAAATGTCACAGATGACATCCTTCAAAATCCGACAGGGGTCTCTGAAGTCTAATATTAAGATAAATAATTCCCTATTTTATTTATTTATTATTCCTCTTTTAAAATTAAACTTTAAAATTCATCAGTCCGCGCGTCACCGATAATTCCTACGCTAAAGTAACATCGGTAATTCTCGAGGCATTTACATAATCCTAGACTGATATTTTAATAACGGCAACACGCGTTATTCAAAGTGGAAGATTAAGAAACCTCGTTATTCTCACGTTCGACCGTTAATTGGACGTTGATATCTCGAGACCAGGTGACAAGTTTCTCGAAAAGCCGCCACGTGGCGTCGATTCGCCAGAAGGCAGGAATTCTTCAGTCTTTTTTCTTCTTCTTCTTCTTCCCCACCATACCCCGCTGGCAACACGACGCGATATCGAGAGACTCGGGTATTATTAAATATGCTGTAACGACTCGGTTGAATTACGAGCTACAAGCCGCGAATTGGAAGCGTGTGATCTATCGACGGTAAATAAAGAGGTATTCGATTCGAAGGAGGCTGAACAACGATATCGCGATCGATGATCTGCTATATCCAGGTGCCCCGGCTAACCAGAACGGCGGCCCGCGTGTTTCTTTTCAAATATCAGCTCGGTGTGAGCGCGTTTCGCGCGTTCCTGCCAGCCCTCTGGGCATGTGCCTAGCCGGCTATTGTGATTCTGTCCCGGCTCTTGCATCCCGGCACCGGTAACTGGACGTTTAATGAACATTAAGATAACGATTGAAAATAAAGATACCGTGGGAGCGAGAGTACGCCGCCACGTACACCGGCTCCGGGGTACCATAATGGCGTACGTTTGCCGCGATCACTTCTTTGCCGAACGGGCAAGTTCGTTTCGAAGATACAACTCTAGATTTTGAGCGGGGAATAGCACGAGTAATGATGTTAACGAGTCACGGTTGCGGCCTGACCCTTTTTTCCACCACCGCTTGGGAAGCTGGGCTTCGGGAATTCGTGCGGGGAATATGTGGCATTTCGAGGCTCACGTGTTGTGAATGAACCGCTGGAATAAGATTAGCGGCGGGTATGCCACGTATGGATGTTATTTATGGGGTATTTGATCGGTGTAACGAGCTGTCGGGCGATCGGTGGACGATCCAGGCATCGATGCTAACAGCCGAGAGGTCTTTGGAACAGAGGCATTTCCCGATCGCCATTTTCTACTCTCTTCTTCGTCGTAGCATTGTTCTTCCAGGAGAAAATTTATCTGAGAGTTCGATGTTCCTCTTTTACTCCTCGTCTTTCGATATTCCCCTATTTTCTGCTTACGCGAGAAATTTTAATATTTTCATTTTAAATTCTTCCTCGATATCGGGTCCTTTTTCTTTCCTGTGCAATAAGATCCAACGAAACTCGTTAAACGGATGTTCAATATCTCCAGAGATCGGCAGGTTAGTATTTAACTCTTGCGTCATAAATAGGGTGCCATTTCACGATCAGTCATAATTGATATCAATTTTTACGTCACCCGTTATTTACACTTGATCTGGGTCTTGGAATATTCGTCGTATACAGATTTTAAACAAGATTGCAATAAAAACTGGTCATTGGATTCCCCAGATATACCTGATATAGATCTCAGAACCTGAGTACCAATTTTTAATTCCCATTTCGACTCAAACCTCTAGGTATATTCAATTTTGTCACCTGTTTCGCTCGATTCTCTCACGATATACGAATAATTGATTTATCACTACCTATTCGACCTTCACCATCGTCATCATCGTTTTACCGATTACGCGTCCTGCCAGTTTAAGTTCGGCGTTAAACAACCCCCGAACTCGGAGTCCTACCCCAAACACCCCGTAACTCTCTCCGCAATCCTCTCCTCGCGAATCTCCTCGTTCCTCCACCCGACACCGGCAGCCATTTTCATCGTCCAGCCGCTGGAATAGGATCACGCACGCGAGTAACACGCGACGCGTGCCGTACGAGGATCCTGCGCGATGAAGACGGCCGGTCTCGGCACGCGAGGAAAATAACGCGAGGCCGAGCACGCGGAATAGAGATCTTCGATTGGAAACAGAAGTCGCGGTGCGTCGGACGGATCGCGATCGATGATCTCCTTTCCGGGTGCCTCCTCGAGGCCAGAACAACACGTGTTGCTCTTAGCTCCGTCCGTGGCTCGCCTCTTTCCACCGCGTACGTGTGCCGTCGTGTGCGTGTTCCACTCGCATTTGCATATTATAACGATATCGATATAGCGGCACGTTAATACCGCTGTCGTGGCTCTCGCCGTATAAGCGAGGGCACACCTGCGCTCGCGTTCGCGCGGCCCTCCGGCATCCGGTGATTGTCCGCTCCCCGTCTTTCTTCGTTCCTCTCCGGAGGAACGAGCCTCCCTTTTGCATCGTCTCGTCCGATTCCTTCGCTCGCTTCCTCCTCGATCGAGGGAGGCGAGCGCGAGCGCGCTGATCGTCACGCTCCTCTGACTCGCGCGAGGTAGCGGAATGCGCGGGGCCATCGTTCCACGTGGGACACCGGTGTCTCGAGATAGCCATCGCGGGTAGGAATTAAAAGTTTCGTGGGGCACTCGAAGGGGTTGATTCTCGCGTCATCTTAACCCTTTCGCTTCGGCAGTTCAGTCCGCCGAAGTACCGTCATTGAACCTAACCTAACCAGGAATATGCACAGTGCGTGTGATTTTTGTGTATTTCTGTACGTTTTCCTAAATCTCAAGTAACAACTGTGCCGAATGAAACAATCGTATACAGATTGCACTTGTATACGCAATAATTTGGATGACGGATATATGGGGTACCCATACCCAGGAGTCATCGCGTGGACGCCGCCTATAAGCGGCGTTCGAAGCGAAAGGGTTAATAGCGAAATGTTTTTCTACGCCAAGAGGTTCATCTGCGTGGTGGCGTTGCATCGTGTTTACCATTATCGTAAAAGGAAGTCGATAGAAAATTTCGTCACGTATCCGTTGTCTCTGTACTTTATCAAATTTATGCGGGTTAAAGATGAGGGTAGCTAATGAATATTTTCTTTGTGCCGCGTCAGAAGTTTCTGTTTCCTCGTGAATTTATGTGTCCGAACGTCATAAGCGGAAGTTCAGACTGTTCACGATGCATACCTGACGGGAAAATTAAAGATTCGTTTAGGAATTTACATACGCTTTTCCTGTTGGTAGCCTCGTGTATAGGTAGTTGTCAGTTAGCAAACAAAATGTCTGGTTTATCGAATTATCCAGCGATCATTTCGCGCTATGGTTCTGAGCTCAGTTCGGTCTAAGAATTGCAGGAAGCAATCAGCGAGTACGTAGAATATGATTTAGCTGGCATAAGCCTGTAGCTATAGATGGATTAGATCTTCAGGATACGTAACCAGGATATATAACACGGCGAGTACCTGTTGCAGTAGATTAAATCCTCAGGATATGTAGGCCGGATATGTATCTTGGCAAATACGTATTGGATCTCTTCGATTCAATTTGCGCAAATATATAGCCGGAGATTCAATTACAAAGTCAATCACGAATGTCATTTAAGCAATCGTCTTAACGCGACGTTCATTGCCTTTGCTTATGTCAGGTTTATCCGTTTATACATATTCGGATAAAGCAATAAATCTTTCGATGACAGATATTTGCGGAACAGGAGAAATTTTATCAAAAAATTAATTTCTGTTCCAACAATCTTTTCTAAATTTAATCTTCTCTCTAATTTTATAACCACCCTAGATTTCTTCCACCAACTATACCTACACTCCAACAAGCAATAGGGACCCGTCCATCGAACGATCAGGCTAGGAAACGGTATCGGTACCAGAACCCCTTAGCGTCATCGACTCTTCCTAAACATCGTTCTCAGCGGGTGATCGATCAGGGTGGTTTCGCAGAAGCCCGTGAACGAAGGGTTGGTTAACCAGCCTCTTTCCTATTTGGTCGGTCGCAGCGGGGACCCGCACGGAGCAACAAAAGCCAAAATTGCGGAGCATTAGTCAAACATCGCCACGCCGTAAACCAACACCGGCCGCATGATCTCTCTCGGTCATGCTCTCTGTTCGACCTTGTCCTTTTATTCGATCCGATCAAAGAATCCTTCGTCCTCTGTTTCGCTCCTGCCGACGTTCAATTGCCATTGACAGGACGGTTCGTCAGTTAGAACCGGGTCAGGATCTGACCACCTGGTGGCAGCCAGAGGTTCCGGATGAAGCCATCGATAACCGACGAGATCGACCAGAGCCCTTGGCTTCTCTGTCTGGGGTTGCCAATGTAAATCATCGTTGACTAGAGATAGCTGACACGAGGATTTCATAAGGATAAAGAGGATTTCCTCAAGAGTATCACGTGTATGAACCGTGCTTCATTGATACGGCTAAATTCATCTTTCATTCGCATTGTACTGTGATAACGACGAACGGAGAATTTCGAGGAAGATTCCAGAAGTATTCGAAGGTTAACCTCTTCGTCAACAATATCGCGTGAGACTCTCGGTAAGGAAATCGGTCCAAACATAAGTGCCTGAGGCGAGAGGCATGGTTCGTAGATAGGGTCCAACGTAAACACAACAGGGTCAGACTCGAGGTTCATTTTCGCCGATGTCTTTCTGTCTCAGTTACGTGTTATTCTTCGCCGCGTTCGGTCGAAACGTGTCGAGTGTGAGTGACTATGTTGTTTACCAAGGTAAGGCCATTGAACTTGAATCGTAGGACGAGGTTTTCATCCGTTGCTATCGGAATTGGGTATACGAAACGTGGGCGTTGGCTATCGTTTTATTTCCATATTCCTTAGTTGAATCCTCAGCAGTCACCTGTCTAGATAACGGCCCATGATAAAGACGGGAGAATATGGTTGTCCTTCGCCAATATACAGTGTTTGAGACGAACTGCAGTCAGGTGTCTCGTAAATCTCGCGGTAAACCGTGGTTTGACGGACTTTGACGACTTACTCGTCGTCCTCGATCTGTTCTGTGCCATAAACTGTCAATTCTGATGGAACTCGTTTAGGCTGAGGACATTTCCACTTCCGGTTAGGCTGTTGTGACGCGTCGATTGGAAATTTTAGAAACTTCTCTTGGAATTTTTAAGCGGGTATTAATGCTACGCGTGTCATCGTATGCGTGCATGGTGAACTGGTACGCGTAAGTGATCCACTTACTCCTCTTCATCGAGCCGCTGAATTTCTCCGAGCAACGAACGCGTTAGCCGAACTCGGAGCGTTTTTTCGTGCCGCGAAGCGGACACGTGCTCGTGTGTACGCGGCGGCCGATATTAGCCGGCCAATTTGTGCTTTACATTGTTCACGAGCGTCACGAGCGTGTAATTAACGTGTGCCGAGGCGTGGGTCGGAATATCATTAGCGGCAGCGGGTCTCTATGAATCAGAATAAATCCGGCCGGCGTCGAGCGGACAGGTCGCGGGCCCAGTCGCGTTTTATCGCGAAACGAGAGAGATTTATTCGAATTCCAGCGACACGGATTCCGAGATAAGCCGGCTCTATCTTCTAGCGTCAAACGGTTCCGACTTCTCCTGGCATCGGTGGTACCTATAAACGCGGTTTCCTCGCGCCGGCCATTGTCATGCTAATTACGCGTCCGCGTCCGCGTCCGACCCGACGATAACTCGAGGTTCATTTTCGCCGATGTCTTTCTGTCTCAGTTACGTGTTATTCTTCGCCGCGTTCGGTCGAAACGTGTCGAGTGTGAGTGACTATGTTGTTTACCAAGGTAAGGCCATTGAACTTGAATCGTAGGACGAGGTTTTCATCCGTTGCTATCGGAATTGGGTATACGAAACGTGGGCGTTGGCTATCGTTTTATTTCCATATTCCTTAGTTGAATCCTCAGCAGTCACCTGTCTAGATAACGGCCCATGATAAAGACGGGAGAATATGGTTGTCCTTCGCCAATATACAGTGTTTGAGACGAACTGCAGTCAGGTGTCTCGTAAATCTCGCGGTAAACCGTGGTTTGACGGACTTTGACGACTTACTCGTCGTCCTCGATCTGTTCTGTGCCATAAACTGTCAATTCTGATGGAACTCGTTTAGGCTGAGGACATTTCCACTTCCGGTTAGGCTGTTGTGACGCGTCGATTGGAAATTTTAGAAACTTCTCTTGGAATTTTTAAGCGGGTATTAATGCTACGCGTGTCATCGTATGCGTGCATGGTGAACTGGTACGCGTAAGTGATCCACTTACTCCTCTTCATCGAGCCGCTGAATTTCTCCGAGCAACGAACGCGTTAGCCGAACTCGGAGCGTTTTTTCGTGCCGCGAAGCGGACACGTGCTCGTGTGTACGCGGCGGCCGATATTAGCCGGCCAATTTGTGCTTTACATTGTTCACGAGCGTCACGAGCGTGTAATTAACGTGTGCCGAGGCGTGGGTCGGAATATCATTAGCGGCAGCGGGTCTCTATGAATCAGAATAAATCCGGCCGGCGTCGAGCGGACAGGTCGCGGGCCCAGTCGCGTTTTATCGCGAAACGAGAGAGATTTATTCGAATTCCAGCGACACGGATTCCGAGATAAGCCGGCTCTATCTTCTAGCGTCAAACGGTTCCGACTTCTCCTGGCATCGGTGGTACCTATAAACGCGGTTTCCTCGCGCCGGCCATTGTCATGCTAATTACGCGTCCGCGTCCGCGTCCGACCCGACGATAAATACTTTTCAGCCGGTAATCAGTCCTCGGAAAAATCGTCGCACAAACGAGAGAACTCGTCGAGAGTCGTGACTCTTTCCTCCCGTTTCTCGCCTCTTCTTCCTTTCTTCCCCCTTTCCGTGTCTCGCTTTCTTCCTTTCTCCTCGAAGCGGCCAACGATAGGCCTAGTCGTAAATTACGTTTAATAGCGTTGGAAATGTTGAATGTTAACGGATAACGGTGAGGTTTAAGGCGTGCAGCGTGCAAGGACGGTGTTCTTATTAATTGTACGACTCGAGGTGTTTACGCGGACCGTTAATTTATTGGATTGTTCCGAGTGATTAATGTATCATTCCGATTCGACGGAGTCATCGAGGGACTGCTCGCGCGATGATAAGGTGAGCGTTACGCGAGCGTGTACAGTGTGTTACGTTGCGTCTTATGCATATTTCAGTTTTGACGAGCACGCAGGTTCGACCGGTGGTCTCCATTTGGTACGTACCAACCGTTAGATTTATCGACGCAGATATATCCGCGGTTAATTTCACGTCTGTCATTAATGCCTCGCAGGGTACTCGAGGTTGGGTTTATGAAATATCGGTTACATCGAATTACAGAAATTGGCGTTAGAGGCACTTAAATCTTGCTCGCGAGGATTACGCTCCGTCTGCCGCGACGGGTATCCAGTGTCTGTATAAATAAGGGATTTTTGCAAAACCGCGAGACGTCTGGAAAGGAATATCGAGTTCGACGAGGAAACTGTACGACGTCTCGTAAACCGCTGCAAATTCGTTATTCCCACGAAATTACTTCATCGATTACACTCGTCGCGTTACACGCGCGAGATCCCACGAAGCTACCATGTTCCGTGGATTATTAAGCACCACTCTGCGACCGGTCACCTCGGGACGATAAAATTGGGACATGGAGACAAAAATTGGCCGAACCGCTTGCTTTACGAGCAGCTAATTACGCTCACGAAAGAAACATCGCGTCCAACCTGCCACTGCGACGAGCCGATCGTTACGGATCGGGCCCCGATCATCGAAAAACGTCTCGTTCTCGTGGCCATTTTACACGGGTCGCCTCGATTATGCAACAATTTATGGACACCGGTGCGTGACGCATTCAGAGCGAAGTAAGCAATCATCCAATTAAGCCGGGCTCCTTTTTTCCTTTTTTCGAAATTCAGACGTCCGGAGGACCCAGGCGACGGCCTGGGCCGCAGCTTGCCCCGTCGACGTTGAAATCCAGGCACGTATGTACCCGCGTCGCATTACCATACTTGTCACCGGCTCGTCGCATTATATTCGGCCGGTGCGCCGAGTTTTCCCTACTTGGCGACTTCCGGTGTAGCCGACGAACTCGTGTCCCTTCCTAACAGGGCTGTCAGTGGTGCTCTCTGCAAATTTAATTCGTGCCGATCGTGACCCCCGATACTGTCGTTCCACTTAGGGGACCGTGGCCGACTCTCTCTCTCTCTAGCCCCTCCGATGCCCCGCGTCCACGAAAAAACCCCTTTTCGCTCATTCTGCGCCGATGCGTTCCACGGATGCCGGCTCGGGGGAATTATCTTGATGATAGTGCGCCGCGTTTCATGGCTGCCACAGTTACTTTCAGCAATGTTCTGCCCGCCTTGGAATGCGGACGAGACGCGTCGCTCTCCTTTTCGGGGGTACTACACCCTCCTCCAGTATTCCGTTCCGGTTATGGCAGAAATTGTAAAAAGGCGGGCATATCTTTCCACTTACCAGGTACTCCGGTATGGTTGCAAATTTTCTTTTACGAGTTCATTCTTCGAGACCGAGTTTACTAATCTCCATTCTTCACGCAGATAATTCTTGAGAAAAATATTCGATGAGCTTTTCTATTTTTCTATTTTTCTATTCTTTTTTTCTTTTTCGTTTGAGGATTTTCGATTGTGTTTATGTAATAAAATTACTCGTTAGTTAGTCGACAGTTCTCTGCTCGTTCCTTCGTTAGAGCGTGGACGGTCTAATTGCAAGGGAGGCTATTGGGGAGGTACTAGTTGTTCTTAGGAAAATGTAACGATCGATCGCAGGTTCTTGGTTAAACACACCGTCCATGTGATTCCACGAAGAGCTAATGCTGTCGAACTTTCCCGGTGTGCTTCGTTTCACGCTAACGAAGCCTTTTACTCAGAACTCCTGACCTCCGGCGACGTCGCCCTAACACATCCGGTAATCCGATTAACGGCTCGATTCCGATTTTATTTTCCCTCTCGCGTGTTCCCCGCGTTCTTGCGCGGTGCTGATATCCAGATAAAGTTTAATACCAAAGCGGTATTCAAATTCGTCGGATATCATCTCTGGAGAAATATTCGATTAATTAGCTTTGCACGCTGCGAAAGTTTGCACTATCGCGTAATTACCTCGCGTCTACTGTACCCGTGTCACTAATACTCCTATTTAGCCATTTATGCTCACCCAAATTCCAATTTTCTACAACTATCACCTCCAAGATTGATCACCGACGCGTCATCGTGGCTCGTTGAACGACGTTAACGAATAACTCGTAAATATCATTTGCAACGTTAATAATCGCATTACCAAACCCATCATCGTCACTTACGAAACGTGATTAATAAATAATCCCGGAGAGTCGTCCAAGATCACCTAATTTCCAACATTCTCCACACGCAAATACCATCTCTAACGTTAATCACTTCAGCGAGCCATCATTGTCACTTATGAAATGCCATCAATAAACAACCCATAAATATCATTCCCCGCGTTAATCATATTACCGAGCCATCATCGCCACTTACAAAACGTCATTGTGAAACGCCATTAATCACGCTACTGACCCATCACCTTCGCTTACGAAACGTCATCGACGAATAACCCGAATCCAGACATCCAAGGTCACCCGGGCTAATCTCGCAGATATAACCTAATTTCGCGAACACCGTTCCGAACCCTAATCACGTTCGCAGCCCATCGCAGCGAGTCACGTCATCGACGAATAACCCTAACCGAGTGAGCCGAGATCGCCCAAGATAAACCCACCCATCGGACTACCCCATCGTCACCAGCCGAACGACAAGGATCAGAGGCAAATTATTCCGAACGTTACTCACCACGCCGATCCACGATCGCCATAGTATCTACCCCGGTCAATAAACAATCCATTACCGAACCGTGCAAGATCCCGCAGAATTGCGCCCACGCGAAGTCTGTGTGACAAGGCGTGCCGCTTCGTCAAAACGTCCATGCCTATCACCGGTGTGTGCCCGGTGATCCGGCGAGCGGCTCGGCTGCAATGTTTTATCCTAATGAGAACAACAGTCGCGTCCGATACGAGACTCCTGGGAATCGGTGGCTAGGACTGATGAAGATGGAGGCAGCGGAGGCAGGCAAGGAGAGGCGAAAGGGGTCGTTAAACTCGGCGAGCCGAGCGAAAGAGAGGCGAGAGAGAAACGAGAGACAGAGGGTGGAAGGAGAGAGGAAGAAGAGAGGAAGGAGAGAGTGGACGGACCGCGCACGACACCGGACAGTAGCCGATACACTAATTTAATTAGCAGGAAATGGACGCGCCGCCTGGCAGGATCTATGCGGCCGCGTAGGACACGTGCGTGTGCAACGGCATTAAATGCGTGGACACGTTCACGGGAGGCTCGAAAGGGGCTGAAAGGGAGAGGCCGCGGAAGGCATTGGCCGATCTTGCTCCGTTTGCATAAGCCGCCGATCCTGTCCCCTGCTGTCTCTCATTTTCTCTCTTTGCGATAGCATCTGCGGAATCAACGATAATGAGATACGAACGAAATTGGAATAGGATGCGTTACGGCGAAAGGGCTTCGCGCTGTTGTCACGACACCGCCATTGTGTCTCCCGTGATAATGCCTTTCTCCGCGAGTCCTCTCTTTTTTCCAGCAAAACGCGAAAAATTCTACGGTCCCCTGTAATTACGGACGAAGGAATATCCCGCGAGCGTAAAATGCCAGCTGCCGATTTTGTATTTGACGTGTGGACGATTCGAAAAATGCGCCCGCCTGCGACCCAGCTATGGAATTCGAAGCACCGTTACGAATAGGTGGAAAGGAAAAAGTATGTCCGTGGCAAGGAACGGTTCATTTTGACATAACTAATCGGTAGCTATCAGTTTGGTCAAAACATGGTAGTCAACCTGGCCGGGCCTGGACAAAACGACGATATCGTTATCTGCGATCGACAGGAAGAAATTACTCAAGAGGATGACAGAGGATGGTAGACGTTGAACGGCGAGGTTACTATTATATTTATTAAGGCTGCATCGAGATCGAAGATCCGAGATAAAGGGTGAAGCGCTGTATCGGACAATGATAGACGAAGAAACAAAGAGAAGGCAAAGCCAGAGGCTGCTCGTATATCGTGTCTTATGATCGTGAAACCTCTTTGATCACGTTTCCTTTCCCGTACTCGATCTTTTCCCGATACGACCTATCGATCGGCAGACTTTTCTTCGCTCTCCACGGTACACCTGCGTTTCTGACGTGTGCACGGGATGAAGCCGGGTAATTCCACGCTGCTACGCGTAAATATATATCAATAGCCGTGGAACAATCTTATCCCCGATCTTTTCAAACCTGTACGTCAAATTGATACCGTTAACACTGCAACTATCGAATAGCTATCCGTGGGTATAATAATTGTAGCATCATTACGCAAGTTAAACTTTATCCTTGCGTAACATTTTATTTGTACAAATTATATCACCAGCGTGGGACGTGCAATATTTATATTACCAGCAGGAAATTTATTTATTTCGATTTTATGTTTTATACTTATAATCGAATTTCGGTCATATAAGATCGTATGCCGTACTTCATACCGATTTCCAAAGAGAAATTAACCGATCCTCGCATCCCCGAATACCCAACCCCAGGTAACTCGAGGTACCCTGAGTCATTGGGTTTCTGGCTAAACACGCCTACACCGGAATATAAAGCAGCTGATCGCCAACGCTCGGTCGCGGCGCGGAATGGAGGCGCGAGCGTAGGCACATATAAGGAGCAGACGCGAGACGAAACGGAAGCCCCGGAGAGGCGGTGGTTTGCCATTAAGGGGAGGCGAAACGCGGCGGTCGCGTTCACGGAAAAACCATAAAGACGATAGGCAATGGTAATTGAATGAACGATTACGCGCGGTAGTTAGGGTGAATAAATTGCCGGGATAATCGCGAGCGTAAGAAGCCGCGACTAAAGCGAAATACGCGTGGCGGTGTTGGCGAGCGCGATAAAATGGCGAGAGGAGGGATCTTCCGGGCGCGTTCCTCGCGAAAAACGCGCGCGTAATAACGCTCGCAACCGCGCGCCGGCAACGAAAGAAACGCTTTATGCCACTTAGAACTGATTCGTGAGAAATCGTAAAAGGTCGTGTCCGTTTATCGGCCTTCCTGCCGCCGATTCATCCGCTCGAGCGTTTTCGAATTTAAACAGACGAATCTTGATCGATTTTCGCCGCGGAAGAGGGTTGAAATTCGCGCAATTTCGCGCGCTATCTTTCTCCGTTAAATAATTAATTGCCAGAGCGATACTACCGTGAAAGTCAATTTGCCAGTCACCTGCTTTCGTTCAATTTGCAATTTTAAATATCCGTGACGTCAGGAGAGTGCGTTTAATGGACAGTGCTGTATGCGATTGACCGAATTCTTGCGCCTGACGACGTATTCTCGACGAAGGTACTCGAACTCGACCGAGCTGCGATCGGTTTCGCGAGGAATTTTCAAAATCGAGGGGACACGGCATTCCCGATGGGGTAAACGAAGGGAGAGAGAAAGTCACGCGTTAACCCTTTCGCTCCTGTAGACATTGCATGACGTCACGTTACAACACTGAACTGCGATACATCATCCATGGATTTCAAAGCTGTTAGTGCGAGTAAATGGATAAACTGATAACAATATTTATCGAACAAAATAAAATAATTACATAAATTCGCTTCTCACTGCGATATAATCTATTCAGGACTCTTTCACACTCAACGTCTATTACTGATGACTGTCATTCACCCATTAATTGTTTTTCACGACTGTCTGTCGTACTTGTCACACACATAGATTCTTCCGCGCAAACATTCCTCGCGCTTATACCAAACATTCTTTGACAACCACTACCACAATTAGAGCTTTGAAGCTTGTAATGCACGATATTATATTTCGCTTAAGTTTTTATTAAATTTGCAGTGACCATCATTCTCACCCTCGTCAATAGATGGGTTCCTACGTGAAGGAGGTTCGAGGACTTTCTCTCGGTCCTCGGTGAATCCTCGAATTCCCATAAATAGAAGTTTCTATGCCACCCAAGCATCCTCTCTAGTATCCTCCACTAGGAGGCCCGGGACAGAACGCTCATCCCTTCCGTTTCCTTTCGTCCTTTTACGTGCTACTCGTATCGTAGGTCAACAAGGACCAGGGGGGTACCAATCGGTAGCACGTAGGAACCACGAGACCGGAATAGATATATCATAAGAGGGGATCCCACAGATTTAAACGAAAATAAAATTTGTTTCTTTGCTATTCTCTTCATAACTCAGAAGCGAAATGATTAAGGGGTTGATAATCGTAATCGTGGAAACACGGGGAGTTTGGCGAGTGGACGATCTCTGAAGTCGATTTCCCTTTTACCGTTCTTTCTCTCGCCGCTATCAATCATGACAAAAGGAAGTTCCATCGATGCTATCTCGAGCAGCTCGCAAACTTTTCGCATTTAGATTCGCGAGGTTATAAATCTCGGTTGCCGAGTAGAACGTCAGGAACGAAACTACCGTCTCATCGTTACGTTCCTGCCCATCTTCGCCGCCATCAATTTCCCATTAAAAACACAACAAACGCACACCTACCATTACGGGTACCGGCGTATGCGCCAGAAATTCCAGCGGCACGCACGCGAACGGAATTATTCGAATAATTCCAACCCCATAGAGGTTGGAACACAGCGTGGCAACGCAGTCCGCGGTCAAAGTGATATATAAATACCGGAAGTAACCGAGCAAATACCGATCGAGTACCGGGCGAGCGTGTCTATCTGCGCGTGTCGGAAACGCGGGCTTGTCGCAAAAAGCTGGATCGCGGAGATTCTATCGAACTCGCGGGATCCCTATTTAAGGAACGGACGCGAATATTAAAACGGGACTCGCTCGGACGAGCTTAGGAACGTTTATATTCGTGTTACGGGTATAGGCCTGATGCAGGTAGTCATTAGGCTACGGTTTCGCCTCGGCGTTCGCGGGATCCCGTGCACGGTGTTTTTCGCGTTTTTTGCATCCAGCGAACGATAAGCGTGTGGCTGGCCGGTGAAAAAACTCGATTGCCGTTGCTCGTATATGGGAATCTGTAATTCGTCCGCTGCTCTGTGATTCGAAGGCGAGTTTCACGGGCTAAGAAGCGATTTCGAGTCGCGCGTTAACCCCTCGCGCGCTATTACATCCGAGATCGATTCGATGGTCTGCGAGTTTTACTTCCAGCCTCACCGTGTGCGGGGATGCTTCCTAGAGGATGCTGAATACGTATCTCGTGTAAGGAGAGAGAGAGAGAGAGAGAGAGAGAGAGAATGAATGGGGTTGCTTCGTTATTGCTTTATTTCGATTTGTTTGCATTTTCTAGGAAATCGAAAATTGATTTCGTGCCAAGCTGTTGTTGGGAATGTAAGGAAGATGTAGGGTGGAGTTGTAGGTGTCAAACGGTATAATTCACTGTCGAATCATTTTCTGAGGCAGGTAGATTTTTTCGTATCTTCATCTTCTAACTTTGTAGTTGGGAAACTACTGGTACCGCGACAGAAATCAATCCTTATCGGGGATTCTTTGCAATTATCGGTGCTTGATCCAGTTAAGTCTCACCCTCTATCACCGCCATAACTCACGCGGGAACTGTTAGCACTTTGACTGCCACGCAATTTTATATGGGGACCACGATAAAATTTCCATTATTCTTAGGATATAACGATGAATTATCAAACAATATGGCAATGTAAGAAAAAGAAAATTGTGGAAATTATTAATGTTTTTTATTCAGAATTCTCTATTTGTTTACGTTGTTTAAATTTTAATAAAATGATTAGCATCGCCGAACACTGGTGACCATCATGGCAGTCAACGTGTTAGTAGATGATCTCTTACCATGATCGTTCGGTCTTTATATATTCGAGCTGACTGAAAGGCCAATGGCCATTTTCACCCCTCCAAAAAGTAAAAATATATATGCACTTCCGAAAACTTTACGAGGGCCGATTCATAGTTATAGTATCTTCCGATGTATTCTCCTTGCAGTCTCGTATATAGAAGCGTTCCGAAATATATTACAATATATTTATCAGTTTGTTAAATTAGAAGGAGCTGGGTAAAAATTAATTTTAGAGATACTTAACCCTTTCGCTACCAGAGCCTCAGGAGGAAACCCGCCACCGCAGCCCAGACGTCTTATTATTTAAATATGACACCAATTGTCATTTATTTTTGTGGGATGTATCTATAACGTTCTAACTAAGCGAAATTAGCAATTTTACAAGCCGACGCACATAAGTGACACTGGGCTATGGATAGATAATTCCTTTGGTAGCCCCGTCATCACGTATATGTGACACATTTGATTAAAAGGAAATGAATAAAATTGGAAAGGGAAAGCAGAATAAAAACTCTACATATACCTCAGCTAATATACTTGCGACACCACTTACTGCAACCAATTAAACAATATTGATAAAGAACACGTAGCATAAATTTGTGATGTCCAGATCTTTTTTAAGAAAGTAATTGTCGCCAGGCCAATAACATTCTGTATTTATTTTATTGTTTTATAACATAACCCGTCTGTGTGCGTCACGATTTGGTGCAAACAATTATCATAAACTGATAATGAACACCCGTCGCATATTTGTGACGCCGGGCTCGGATAAGAAAATCAGGTCGTCACATATATGTGACGCTGGTAGCGAAAGGGTTAAGCGAGCACGTCCTACAGGGTACGTCTCTTCTCGACAACTGATCCAGGATTTTTGGGTTTCCTTCCTCAGTCGGAAAGCTCTGCCACTATATGTAGACCCTTTCAAGCCACGTCATAAATTACCTCCGTCTACTCCAACACGGTTTATAACGTTCTCGATCCGGGTTCCAACACAGAAATCCCGAGTGACGTATCTTCAACGATAATCAACTTCAATTCTGAAACCTCGGATAATTAACTTATTACCCTCTAAACGTCTATTCCACGAATTACAAATTTATCTCGGTCTTTCGATTGATTGTCACGATTCTATAAAAGGGAAAAGGGGAGAAATATCCATGGCAGATGTTAATTCGCGATCAAACTGTCTAATAATCGAACGGTCGAAATGCTTTCCGATCTCGAGGCTGTTTACCACTCCGTGAAACGGTTATAAATCACCTCGGCGGCTATAACAATTCTCGTCTCGCAACTGTTCGATCACTCGGTGCTAGTCACGAGGAAGACGCGTGAAAAGCACACGGCTGAAAGTGCATTCCGGTGTTTCGGCGACAAAGCGGAATGCTGGCGGCGGTTTCGTCGCGGATACACGTAACGCCGCTTCCGGTGTTTCTCCGTCCGACACACGGCATCCCATTCGAGAAAATAATTAAGGCGCAGCCAGATGTCGAGGATGATAACACCGTCAGCTTTTTCACGCGAACCCGTTCCTCCCATTTTCGTCGTCTTGTTTGTCGTTATCTAGATCCGAGCCGAGGGATACTTTTCCCGAGAGAGAATGGATTAGGGTGCAGAGAAAGAGAGGAGGAGAGACAGACGGAGAGCGAGAGATCGTGGCTCGCGAGTCGTTGAACCGCGCGCGTTGTTGTGCAATCGCGTTCCTCGTAGAAACGCTCGCCGGATTTATTGCCGGCATTTCGGCCGATTTCGAAATCGTAACACCGTTCGCGGGTATTTCTTCTCGAGTTTTCGCGTTTTTGCACCGTTTTCAGGAGCCTCGGTTTTTAGTCGATCGTCGAAATCCTTCTCGTAATGGCTTCGCGGTAATTAAAGTATTAGGAAATCGCGGTGGGTGAGTGGTCGTTGGTAAAGCCACCGGTACTCTATAGAAATCGACTGCTCGATACGACTTTAATTTCCCTCCCTAACGGCCTTGCAAATTCTAAGTTAGCATTTTAAGTCCCAGTAATCGTTGCCAAATTATAAATTTATCTGCTCTCCTTACGCGAATTCGGCCAATCCACGTTTACACTCGTTTACGATTAATCGCGATTATTAAAATTAAAATTCCCGCGCCGATAATCTCGACTGTAAAGAATATTCAAAAATTCGCAAATAGTTATTTTGTCCTTGTGTAGCAAAAAGAAAATTCTAATCAAAATCAACCCTATATCCTAGCGATGTGGGGGCGACCCTTGCCCTGCGGTTTGTCTTTGGTCTCCCGTTTTCTGGAGACGTCTTTGACCTGCGTGACCCTAAAAAGGCAGGTCAGTTCTAACTGTTTACCTGTTTAATAAACATCTATACAGTTTCTCCACCGTTTCCACTGGCTACTATTTCTGTTAGACATTATAACCCCATTGACAGTATTAATAATTATTAATGTCCAATTTCTATGTAGACCGAGATATATCAAATGGAAGATTAAAGAATCCTCGTTACTATCGCATACTGGAAAGATCAGTGTCTAGAATGAAAACAGTTAATTGCAATTAATCTCGTGGGTCAGCGTCAGCGCGTCTTCCGCGAATTCGCGCATTCCTCTGGCCGCGAGCGACCGCGGTTAAGACTGAGAAAAATAATTGCGGAAAGTTGTCGATTGTCTACCAGGTTGAAGTGGATTAATTAGAAAATTGTCGGTTGTCCGTGGCGTTGCCGAAGAAACCGATAGAATGTAACAAAGGGGGAAGGATTGTGAAAAAAGGAGAGAAACGAAAGGGATGTGGAAAAAAGAGGAGCTGCGGAACGAAACAGGTGAACTCCGTGGAACCGACATGCGTTTTACACATTCCCGCGTGCAGGTATACCTGCATCATAGTGTGTAACATAGAATAAAAGGGCTGCATCCGCTGTAGGACGCATCAACCGAACAATAGGTTTCCTCGGTAGACGAAATTAATGTTATTATTGGACCAAATGTCTGGGGCCACGTCGTGGGAAGAAACGTTTCTCGACAACCTTCTCTTCCTTCGACTCGCTGTTACCTTTTCTCTCCGCCCTTCTTCTCTTCCCCTCTTTCGTCGTTTCCTCCTCTTCCAAAGGACATCAGGCGACCCGCGACTTCTTTCTTTCAGTTTAATACCGAAGAAAGGTGTTTGAAACCCTATTTTGCCGGCCTGGTAATCATCGGTTTGCGAACGAAGACGTACGTAGGACCTTAGAAACCACTGTGGAAATGTACGTTCGTTGTATCTCCAATTGTTTAACGAGCTCCATTGTTGCTTTAATGACGCCTGAATGCTGCCATTGTGCTCGCTGTTACGTGTACGTAATTTTAGGACGAGCCATTACATTTATAATTTTCGAGGATTATTAGTCGGTTATACAAAATTCGAAGCAACCAGTGATTCTAGTTATGCGTAATTGGCTCGAAAGTCCAGAGATCACGACATCGTGTATGATCCAAGTGCTTTAATTGCAGCAAATTTACAATTTTTTCCCTTCCTTACTTTCCCTTTACCAAGTTCATACTGGAAATAGAAATTTCCATTAAATTTAATTCCCAACTAGAGGTATCTAGTTTTTAGTCACTCGCAACGATACCGGGTGTGTTGGATCGAAAGGCCCGTTAAAGATAATCGACGAATTTATTTTAGTATCTCAATAGGTCACTTTTTCAGTTTCGCATAGTAACTTGGATCTTTCTACGTATATTTAATTTTCTCTCTCGGTAGCTAAATTTACTACTGCGATATATCGATGAACGAGAGGCCGGTAAAGACTCGGAGATTGACACGTCGAAGAGTCCCCGAAGTATCGTCTTCCTGGATCACTCTCTTTACGCAATTCTCGCCGGAAATCCCGTAGCCGCCTAATTCCCGCGAAATTTCGATTTCCTTCGAAAAACCGCGAATGTTAACGTCACAATTTCCGTCGATTCAGTTTCCCCGAGAATGGATTCCTGGAAATTGGGAAAAAATCCGGCGATATTCCCTCACGTGCACGTGCAACCGATCGTCGATACGCGTGAAAGGTTCTGCTGCATTTCAAAGGCCCGCGCGTGTGCACGCGGACGGGGCAGCAGTTTCGCGGCGCGAAAAAGGGACAGCCGATAATGAAAGGCGTTGGAGTGGGAGCGAGACGGGGCGAAAAAGTGAGAGAAAACGCGGCACGCAACGCGCGCGGTAGATTGTATTGAGAGGCTCGACAGGAAGTAGGCGTTCGATGGAATTCGGCCAAGGTAGGAGAGCCGACCAAAGGTGGAAGTCGCCCATTACGATTACGTCGTTTCGTTTGTAAAAACAAACGCACGCCGCCGCCGCCACCAACATCGTCGTCGTTCCACGATAATTATCATCGGCCATTACGGACAAGTGAAAACTGCCGGGTAAAAGCAGCGTCGGGGATCGGTAATGGGGCGAAAACTGTATTTTCCAGCGAATTCCATTCTCCCTTTTTCTCTCGCGCTCCCTAGCGACGGTGATTTGCCCCTTTAATCGCGTTTCAGCTCTTCAATTACGATGGTCGTACGGGGAAATTTCGTTCGGGCTAAAGAAACATTCGAAATTACCGTGCTACCTGTTTGGAGAAATTGTTCATTGGCTGTGAGAAGCGAGGCGGTTCTTCGCGGTTCTTGCAGTCGCTTTTTAGGACTGCTTAAGGGTGGGGGAGAGAGTATATTGCACGGTAATGCTTCTGCGAACGAGCGAGTTAGGATTTAACGTTCGGACTCTGTGTTTTCTTTTATCTCGGGGTTATGTTTGGAAATCGTGTTTCTCGCTAGTTTACGATAGCACGGGACGTTTTTATAATCTCTCGCTTGCTCTCGCGCACTCGCCTAAGTTCTATCCATGTTCCAGCAACGTCTTCGTTGTAGCGCGACGATAAGGGATGAGGAGAAAAATGGCTCGGCCTGTAAATGCGCGCGAGTGCGCCAACGAAAGCACCAAAACGTCATTGACTGTAATTGCTTATCAAAAGACGCGAAATGACAGACTACGCACGATCGTGTGATATTCCTCGCGCTCTCCTCTATATTTACCCGCCACTGAAGACGGATAAACGTGCGATTACCGTACTGCGCGAGTCTCTGATCCTCGTATTTGTACGCGTATACTCGTACCATTTTTCTCACCTACACCACCTCTACGCGTACTCGGCTCCGTGGCCGCACGTACGTGCTCGTCTGTGTATTTTTCTCGTGCGAGGAGCGAAGGGACGTTCACTGACAAGGCCTCATCCGCTGTAACGTTCGTTTCTCGTAATCATAGAATCATCCGGGTATCTGGTCCATTCTCTCTTTCTCTCGCGGGTATTTCATCACCGAGCGTTTCCTAAGAAGCAACACGCTCGTCCATTTACTCGCTTCGTTCCGTGCCGGTTCTACGCGCCAGGCCGGATAGTCTTTAAATCGGTAGACATGATTGATCGACCTCGCGTCACGTTCATCCACTCGGCCCTTTTGCACCATTTCACCCTGTATACCTTTCCCTTTTCGTGGCCCGTCATCGTCACGGCACTCGTCTATCGATTCTCTTAATAATTAAAACTGCTCGTCGCGTCCACTATCGTCAACGTTCGTTCCTTCATCGCGAGGTAAAATTCACTCGTCCGAAAATCATACGCGTATCCGATAAGATACTTAAATAGGCGATGAAAAATAAACCACTCGTTTCTAAATATCCTCCTATTTAGAGGCATTTGCACAGCGTCTACTCTTTTCCACGGTGTACCTATTCTAACGCAATCACGCGATAGTTGGAACAGCCTACGAACCAGTACATCCCGTCATTTGCGCAAGCACCGATGAAACGATAGCGTTATCGCTGGTAATTTTATATCCCGAATTATTTTTATCTATATCCATTGGCGACCATCGCGACGCTCGTTAAACACAGGTACATTATGCACGGAATTTTAATTCGCGATTAGTTCCAATTTTACGAGCCTCCTGCCGATAAGACGTTAATAATCCGCTGCTACTAAACGCGGCAAATAAGACAAAAATACCGAGCCAAAAGACTGCCTATCGACGATCTAAGCCCACTCGTCCCCGAGAGTTAGCGAGGACCTCGTTCGAAAGAGACCTAGGCGCGCAGTAGTCGCGTTGTCCCCCTATCTCCCCTTGCGCGTCGACAATGTCCTAGAGGCTATCGTAAATTGCAAACAATTTTCTCCCATTCCTCGGCTGCCTCATCGCGTATCATTGCACCTCTCGCTGCCACCTTACTGTAGGAAGGATTTTAGCAACTAGTCGCTTTACTCCTTGGTAACTCTTTTATTCCTTCAGTACGACTAGAGCTCCAAAAACGTATTCCTCGCTGTTTTATAGGACGTGTCCCCCTCTCCGTCGCCTCGTCTTCGCGTGTCCGCAACCTCTTTGGCCGAGCTGCGGTCCAGACGTCTCCGCTTGGCGTCTAAGCATCCCCATCTGTGGCTGTTGTCCTTGGACCCCGGCGATGCCTTCCTAGAACTCCAACGTAGGGCTTTCTTCCGTCGGAGGACAATGGGCAGGGGTGAAAGTTGCCCACATTACGTCTTATTAATTTCCCTCTTCTTCCGTTTCCCGACGGCAAAAGAGAAGCGATCAGGGTTCGCGAGGGTACGGACCACGGCGCCCTTCCGCGGGGTCCATGCGCCGCGAAGACAGACGCGAGCGTATCGCTGGGACACGGTCTCGCGGGCACGGCTCCGCGGGCCTCTGTATCTGTCGTATCGCAATGTGACGGGTGTGTCGGCAGTATATCAGTCCCCGGTCCCGCCAGCCAGTCATCGTTGACAACGAGATATTAATACAATGCACGAGGAGCCGCCGCGTGTGCGCCAGCGCGAACAGCCAGCACCCGCCGCTCTCTTTCTGCTCTGCGCGAACAGCCTGGAAATTATGATAGTCGATAGCGTGATTAAACGACCACGGTGGACGCGGAGGCTGCAGTGGAGATCGGGTGGGCGAGGACGAGGCGTGTGCCTCATTCGATCCGAGGCTGCGATGGTCGCCGGGGTCTGTACGGCAGTTAGGCGGGTAGGTAAATAGGTAACGGGGGGGAAACAACGCTCCGAATTGGGTATTTCGAGAACGAAAATCGATATTTCGAAAGAGCAGAAGAACAAGAAATTTGGTATACGTTCGTTCATAAGTGGATGTTGGTGAAAGCTAGGGAATTCTCGTTAAAGGGTCTCGGAGTTAGGTTTCGGGCCCATCGTTTCGTATTCTTGCTGGAGAATAATGGAGAACAAGGAACATCGGATGTTTATGGTGGCTTCCGTTATTACTCAATTTCTTGAGTGAAGAAATGGTCATGGGAGAAAGTATTCCAAGGAGCTGTCAGGGTATAATGATCGAGGAATTTTAAGAAGTCAGAGAAATTTCTGCCAAAGTTAAATCGCGCGGAACCCGTGTATTTCTGACGAGTATTTCTGACAGGGGTTTTCTAATCTTGTTCTTAATCGTCCTAATTACCGGGGTCGAAAAATCAGGTAAAAATGGCGGCGAGTCGCGTCTAGACGGTTGTATATTGATAAACGCATAATTTTATGCGCTTCAATAAAATACGTCTGGTTTGAGAACGCGTGGTAAAAGCGGGCAAACAGAGAGATAGACGGGATAGGCCGATAAGTAAATGACTTTATTGGAGAGTAATGTTGTAAGCCAATTGCAGCAATTTGCTAAAATACTCGGTGGCGCTGGAACGCGCGACAAACTGTGATCGCGTGATGAACGATCGCGCAAGTACCGGGCGACAAAGTAAACGGCGTGATCTATTAAAATTATCCACGCATCGAGATAGCACCTTTCGCCGCCATTTTTCCCACTTTTCTCGTTTTTCTCATTTTTCTCGCGCGAATTCCTCTCGGAACCGTTCATTTTCTCGCGCGCCGCGTTGTCGCGTTCGATCCGGCTAATTTGAAAGGACAGAAGATAACGAGGTCTTTAGTTTGGTAAATCAGCTACAAGCGTGAAAGTATATATTATCTTGGTGATTTATGTAACATCGATCGTTAGGCAGATACGATCTTTCGGACTTACAATGCGTGCAACGCGAATTTTTATCACGCCGTATTGATTTTATTATCTTCTCTTATTGATTTTGCCTGCACTTTTTCCCATTCGCGATATCCCTGAGATTGATTTATTCGTGAAACCTCGGTATTTTCTCGTACCCTTTGTCCCCTTCGTATTCCTCCTATTCTCCTTCAAACGGATAATGTCTTCCCCCCACTATCGAGTACAAATTTGACACGCAACATGGCTAGCAACGTGTCAGAAAACGAGAACAAAACGATTCCGCACCGTCCAAAATACCTAATGCTGTAAAGCAATACAGAAATGACGGAGGAAAAATAGAAAACAACCGAAACACGGTTCCACGATTGCACGCCATTCCGTGACACACGAATGACCCCGGACTACGGTCACCGATTTTTCCGGTCACCCTGTACATGCAACGAGCGGAATACGCTCAATTCGAAAGTGATTGTGTTCCCTCGCGCGGGCCGCTGTAAATAGCGACCTTGGTTCTCCACGCTGCAAACTTCAAGGCTATTGCAATCGGGTTGCACGAGTGGGTGGCTGTAAACGACGTCGCGGGAGGGGAGATAAGGGTGCATTCACATCGTCTGCCATGAGACGCACGCGTCCGGCTTATCTGCGATCTGGCGTATCAGCGTTTATCTGGAATCGGCTACGTTCAACACCGTTCAAGCGACGCTTTCTTTCTCCCCGCGCTGGATATGGAGTATATATTTTTCAGCGAATTTCGCCTCTCGTCTCGCCCCTGCCAGGCAGCAGGGACGCGACTATTCTCGGCGTTTGAGGTACACTCGCGTCGAGCGGGAAATAATTTAGCGGGTAAATGGGAATATTCGTTCGTGGGTGGTGCAGGCCACGATAATAATGAGGAAATTTATTCGAACGTAGAACGTTGCACGTTGATAACTTTTACACCGCTCCGCTGTTATCAGCAGCGACGTTTGTCGTTTTACGATCTATATTTATTAAATGATCGCGCGCGTATATTCCGCCGTGTGCTCCAAGACCGCGGTTTATTCCGAGGCTGATATCGCAGGCTAAGTTTGATCGAGTGGATGTTCGTGTTCCTGCGAGACGCAGGATGAAGGAAAGCGAGAAGAATTTTTCGCACGCGCGAATTTATCCCCGCTTTCCAACCACCCGATTGCATTTTACGACGGATAAACCAAGTCTGATGCTCTTTGGTGCAGCGTGGTGCCAAATACAGTGCCTGGATCGGAGATACACGACCGATCGCGATGGCGAAAATTCGTCGTCCTGCGGCTCGCGAGATGTCAAAATCGAAATAATCGATTGCGCGTGATTCTCTGGATATTTAATCGATGAAAACCGGGAAATAAACGCATAAACGCGGAATCGTGGCTCATTACTCGAACCTTCTTTAGCGATTGTACACTCGCTGCTATGTTCACCGCTTGGTGCAAAAGTCGATGGGAAAGGCAATAAATAGCCGAGTATCTTTTCCATATTTCACAACGGGTTAATAGAATTAAACAGTTATTCTACCGGTGACATCAGCAACGTCATCGATAGTTTTCTTTCGAGACTGTATATATTAACTTATAACTTACGGAAGAATGTCAATCGATGTCATCGCGTCTTAACCTTTAACAGCTGGACTTCTACTGGCTTGCTAGGACAGAGCTTGACCCTCGGTTGATCGATGTTCTCCATTTTGAGTGGAAAACTAGCAACATCGGCGATTGCTGCAAACATGTTGCTCGGCCCACCGCGGTGATATCATGAGTACACACGACGACGCAGTGATAGATAAGGAATACTCGTAAGTGACACGGCGGTATAGGGCCTTCGGGGTCTCTTCTTCTAGACGTCCACTCGAGGGTACTTTCGGTCGGGTATTATTCCAACTCGAGTCATACTCGACAGAGTGGGAACGTGCGCTCTGTGCGCACGGAATAGCTGCGGTTCAAACGCGCACGGCCAGCGCACGATCGGTCGCGTTCATTTTTGCGGTCTCGACTCACGTCAATCAGTGGACGATCCACGCGAAACCGCACGCAATCTCCATCCGTGTAGGGCCAGCCAGCATCTGGCCGACGCACACGGCCGTGACGCGTGTGGATAGAGGCTGCACACGGAACGCACCACGCATTGCGAGCGTACGTGGACACTTTAGCGTCCAGCGAACCCGACGTTCGTCGCGTTTTTCATATTAACGAAGACGCGTGAAATATCGCTGTATGCCAAGACACGAATTCGTCGAATATTCCGCGTGTCATCGTGTTATCGTAAAAATCCGAAAATTGACATATCCTAGGTCTCACCGGTAATTTGTTATATTGCAGCAACACGCGGTCAGAGTAATACGTAAATACGGTAGTTAATAAAGATATTTGTATTTGGAAACGTGCGAAATTCGTACGAGAATTGAAATATCCAATTTCGGATTTTTCCTGTTTACAATCGCTGAAATAAATCTTGGCAATTCTTAGAATGATTTTATTCGAACGACATATGTACACAATAGCTGATCAGGAATATTTAATTTCATATTTATCCATAATTAAATCACTACGCGAGGTATTAATTCGCTGTACGTGCTACATGTGTAATTATAAGGAAAATCGTCAGGTGTCGCATATTTTCTCGTTCCCGAGATATTACCGTTCAGAGCTTTGAATATCAATTCGTATTTGCATTGAATTAAGTCGCTTAGATTTTTTGCGCTCGTAAATACGCAAATCCAATGTTTTGTCATCGAATTAGCGAATAAATTAGAATTTTTTCTCGCATTTACATATTACGGCTAAATAGCTCCACTGGTAATTAGGGTTGCCGCGGTGAATTTTGCGTATATCGTTGAAATTACGGTAGAATAGTTATATCGAACGCAGGCTGCGCGGCTATTAATCACGGGGCGGGAATAAAATATAATATTTCGCGGAAAAATGGCACCGCTGATAGAACTGTGGCGGAATTCCACGCAAATAGAGATCGCGCCTGTTCCGAGCCGTACGCGCATGATACATGCGCGCCGCGGCGCAACGGCGGCGTGGCGTTACGAAAGAGAATCGAGGTTTATGAAAAGCGTCGGGAACGCAGGTGCGGTCGACGAGAATTTGTTGTTGCGACGCGGTGCGTGTTTTGTCTGTTCTCCACGACTGCGGGATTGTTATTTAGTCTCGGGCGTAAAGTGCCCCCGCGCCGCCATGCGAGTTAAGGGAACGACCCAAAGGGGTCGCTCGCGCAGGACACTTGTTCTCTTCCAGGATGTCTCGTGTAACTCGCGAAAGGTTAAATACGTTGTCCCGGAATATTGTGCCTTTACTCCTCTTTGCCCAGTGATTTACCTGGTCTCCGATTTTAATTACCTCTTATCTGTTAGTGGTGGATGAAATTTAATAACAACAAGAATAATTCCTTATTTAATTAGAAAGATTATAAAACACAAATGTAACGTTTAAATATAATTAATTTCTCACGATTACTCTATCACGGAACTTCTCACTATTATAACTCAATTGCAACTAACGTATCCGGAATCACTCACTTTTCTTCTTTCTTCTTCATACATCACATTGACATACACAATTCACACACACCGCGATCATTACACCCATACTCATCATAATAACCTGAATTCATTACATATTGGAATCCCATGCATACTTGTTCCACTCATCCCAACACATATATACTTAAAAATCTATGTAACCACTACCACATTATCTAACCATGGAATGTTAAAGGGAATATTTTTTAATTTTAAAGAATATTCGTATTGTTTTAGCTGTGGTAATTGGGTATCTAGTACGTTTGTATATAACGTGGAGATACCGATGGGTGTCGCCATCGTTGCTTTCAGTTAAGTAGTTTCTATTAGTATATACACTTACTGACGGAAGTTAAGAAACAACGTAATCATGCCATTTTTAGTTTCTACCTATGTATCGTAGAAGATAAAGAATATACCCAAATTATCAAACGATTACGTTGTTTCTTAACTTCTGTCAGTTAGTGTATATAAGACAGGCAGTCACAGGATAGGTATAGAAGGATTAGGACGTCCACGAGTTTTATATTATTCTTTAGAAACAATAAAATCAATATACCGAGTGTTATATTTCTACAATTCTTACTTAACACTAGATTTACGGAACCCGTGAATTTGACGGAAGGGTTGCTGCAATTATGCGATGGCAACAGATTTAGTTAACTTATGTTAAGACTGTTAACCCTTTGCACTCGAGAGATGACCGTCAGTCACCATTAGATAAAATTTCGAAGATCGATATTAATTGATATGCGAAATTTAAGATAATATAACGG
The DNA here is from genome assembly GCF_001483705.2 of Eufriesea mexicana. NCBI lineage: Eukaryota > Metazoa > Arthropoda > Insecta > Hymenoptera > Apidae > Eufriesea > Eufriesea mexicana. The sequence goes on from NW_016909080.1 coordinate 1,199,038, forward strand.
CGTGCGAGCTATCGAAATCAAATAATTCTACGTGTTAATTATTGTACGATTTCTTATTTATCACTGAAACAAATATCGCCAGCTTTATAGCAGAAAATCTTTGAACTCCTATTCATCTTTAGCCAAAAGATCGTCGAGTGCAAAGGGTTAATATAATATATCATCGTTTTTAAATTAAACTAATCGTTAAGAAAGAAGGTACGTGATTTCCCTTATCTGTCAATTTGACAGGGGTCCTTAGAAATAGGTATACAGATAGCGTCCGTAAATCTAGCGTTAAATTTGCCATTTGGACGATGCAACTTCGAAAGCAAGAAAGATCCTCTGACCAACAAAGTTTCGTTGCATCGACCTCGCGATAATCTTGCTCCGCGCACCTGTAGACCCAGCAACGCGGTATCAATTCGCGAAACAGAGAGGGAAAAGACAGGTAGTACGTTGCACATTTCAGTAACGACTTCACCGGCCCTGCGCATTTTTGCGTCTCTTCTTCGAATCGATTCCCATATCCTCTCGGGGCACGTGAAATTTCACCGCCGCGTGCTCTGTAATTTCTCGGATTCCCCGGTAATCTGAATGACACCGAGCGGATAACAATTACCCCGGCTCTATACTCGTCGATCGCGTTCTGCACACTCGCAGCTGCCCATTTCTAGCGCTCGGAGTCTCGAGGCCGAGAGAGGATCGTGCATCCGGTGAAGCGAGTGGACGGAAAAATTCGTGGAGCAACGACACCGGAAACGCGGTGACAGGAAATCGGCGATACGTAAGTAACCTGCACCCGTGGCGTATCGTGGAACGGAAGTCGGTGCACGCGGAAACGACAAAGACGATGACGATGACGTAGCCGTAATCAGGACTCTGACCGGCAATTATCGTTCGGTTTCGACCAGGCCGGTATCGCTATTTGGCCGGTTTATAATGACCTGGCTGACGTGCTCGGCTCGTAAATCGCGCCGGGGCATTGGGCAAGGCGGGAACTAATCGACTATAGCCCCCTGCAACCTCTCCGCAACCACTGTGCACCGGCCACCGTCCGATATTCCATTCCGTTTCGTTTCATCGCGGTTTCCTTCTATCAATTATTTCGAATCTCAGATCGTGCCTATAAATCCACGGAACGAGGATACGCCGCGTTATTATCCCATTCCGTCCTTCATCGGTTGCACACCGCCGCTAATCTTGTTTGGCCGAGCAGCTCGCTCCAAGGTACACATACGCGTTCTTTCACGCGGACGGTTAATTCCACGATCATGGTTAATTATAGTTGGACAATCTGGACGGTTCTCTGCGCCACGTGACTCGGTTTGGTGTCACACATGGATTTCACATGGGGACCATGTGGTTGTGCGTAGGTAGTAGCTAATGACGTCTTTCCTCGCAGACTTGTGTAGGTATACGCGTGCTTGATGTTTGATAATTTGCATGGAATAATTTATTCGTAGGTTAGGGACAATCCGAGAGATCGGTAATCGTTGTCTGATTACTCGTGTCCATTTTTAACACTTACTTAGTCACTTGGCGGATTTTTAAGGACGTCGTAATTACTTTCTAATTATCTTTCAGGAGAATGTACTCGGAGACTCGTAATGACGGGATTTTTATTGATCGATGAAAATTTTCTACTGTCTTCTCCATTACCGATTACGTTGGAAATTAATTCCCGGCAATCACCATTTTTCACCGATTATTTTACAATTCAGCGAACGCAGCTCGATAGTAGTTGTAAATTCCTAGAGTTATGGAGTAACGAGAAAAACTCGTGGAAGTGTTTTACTCGTCATTGTTATCGATCGGGACGAAGAATCGGAATCGTTGCACCATAATGGCGACGCAGCTGGACAGACGTCGTGGCGTCAGAGACGAGCTCGAGGTCGTTCGCACTCGCGAGCTGGAGCGAGCTGGAGCGAGCTGGAGCGAGCAACCGCAGACTTTGCGTACTCCAATTATAATGGAATTAAGGTCGCGCGATGTGTCGTAATTATTCGTCTGAATAGCGTGCAACAGGATTTCGTTGCGGTCGTAACGAGCGATCGGCTTGTGCAACCGGTATTAGTTTACTCTCCTCCGGCAGAATTTTATTTCTATCAGTCAGAGAACGTGCTCCCGATCTTCAACGGCGAATATATCAAACAGTCGTCAAACTTCAGCAACGAAACCACTTCCATAAATTTCCATTAGCCTTCCCGCGATTTTTAACGAGCAGATTGCAATTCCTTTGATATGTCGCTCCACGCAAATGTCATATTTTTTAGCGCCCCGAGCAGGGAAAGAATTTCAAAATCGTTTCGGAATACTTAATTGCGGCGAGACGGGAATTTTTACGCGTTTAATTTCTCTTTTATTATACGCGGGTATTGCGTTCATTTTCGTTCGTACGATATAGAACATCGGAACCTAGAGTATATATATTATTTTTCATCCAACGAGAATTTCGCGTACAGTACGCCATAAAATGATAGCACTCATTGTAATTTTCAACGTTTTTCGAGTAACTTCAAAGCGGTATATCTCGGAAATAAAATATTTGTTTGATCATGTATAGAGCAATTGATAAAAATTTGGAGTCGATCCTCTTTATTTATTTATTTTGTAAAGCTAAGGTGGTGAGCAGTTTTTGTTTCCAAATTCGGACTCGTGACATAGAAATATAAAAGAAGCTATTGCGCTTTCAAAAAATCAAAATCTCGTTGATCTTCTTTTTCGGTGCCTGTGTTATCGTATCGTCGCAGCCATTTTTCACAGGAACAAATAAAATTTGTTGGAAGATTTATAACTGTAGTTAATATTCTTCTGTATTATTAAGGAATGGACATGGTATGTGGGTACATACGTAACATATGTATATCTTGCATTAATTTCGAGAAATATTGGAAACTACAGTCAGTGCTATTATTATATCCCGTATTACGATATTCTTCTTTCCTTTTCCTCGTCTGAAAATCAAAAATTTCGTAGGCAAATGAAAACTTGCGGATCGCTTGAAATATCCTCTTATTAATTAGCTTAAATCGCGTTCGAATTTTCTGCTGCCATAAGAGACACGATCGACCATCCGCCATCTTCCGTCCGAACGGAAACGATCGTGGTCGGATGCAGAACCAGTCCATTCGGATGCAGCTCGAAGCTCTCGCCTAATTTCTTCGTGGCACCGATGATACGTCCACCGGTATAATAATATATTCCTCCTTTGTCTCCGTCTCCTCGAGCTCCTTTTCCTCCGTCCCCATAGGACGATCCTCTTTGTCCGTGTTGGCTCTTTGTTCTTGCGGGACAATATAAGTCCGAGCACAATAAATTTGCTTCGCCTCGCCTCGCCTCGTCTCGCGGGTATTTTCTGCAAGATCTGCCCGCGAGTGCCAGCGGCGCGGCTAATAAGGTGGCTTTTCATTAAGCGGTTGCCGGAAAAGCGCGCCGTTTCTAATAACGCCGACGAAAATACCGGTATCTCCTTTGCCCGTCCGTGATACACGCGATTAATTCGACCGGCAACTCCGCGGAGCAACTCCACGAATAACCCGGCGAATACCAGCTACCTACCTGCTTATGAATATTCAATCGTGTCAAGGTAATCGCATGGTGCTCGCGTTAATTTTAAAGACTCGGCCAGCTTGTTTTTTCGCGTACGTGTTCGCGATGTTTTTGTTCAGGCTTGTTTGAAACGAAGATAAGTGGAAGTCGGAGTGGATGGTGTCGGATTCGCCCTGAAATTAGGCCTCTGCACGGCGAGGCGAGGGGCAAGAGTGATGCCTGTGACACGGAGTCTTTAGTTTGAGGAAACCTTGAGCCAAGTTGGGATATTATGGAAGAATCTGGTGCTGCATCCAACGGCTACGGAATGTGGTACTACACGCGAGAACTCGTTCCGTGGATGTATCGCATCCTCGAGGAAGAATACGAAACGTTGCTTTTCGAATAAAATATTTCCAAAAGTCTCCCGAATTTTTCTTCAGACTGTTGGAAATATTAGGAAATCATCTTCGAATATTGTCGGTATAACGACAAATGAGAAATTCTAGATGAAAATTTCGGATTATACGTTATGAAGAATCGGAGTCACGTTGACGGAACACCCTATACATGCACATGTTTTCTCTTCTCCTGTCTGGTCGCTGTCATCCGCGCGGCCTCCTGATAACGGTTATCGCTGTTAGCGCAACGTAGACGAAGATAAAAAGTTTGTTTGGTACAATCGGTGTACCACCTTTCCGCGCAATCTTCCTTTCGTAGAAAGTATCGTGCACCGAACTGTTTGTAGTGCGAGCTATCATAAAAATCGTCTGAACGTCCACGACGTGCGTCGCTTCTCTGTCGAATACGCTCGGGATCAAAGCGTACACGTGCAACCGAATTTTTATGGAAAATGTAAATTTCGTTAATTCGGAATTACAGCGCGTTTGCATGGAACACTCCGGAGAACACACAAGCGAGAAAGATCGCGTGCATCGGGTTAATTACTTATTCAGCGTGTAATTAGGAGTTACGACGAAGAACCTTACTTCGGATCTTAAATCAAATTTGCGAAACAAAAGTGGCCAACTCGAAAGACGACGTTCGTTTATTTTTCATTAGAGTCATTGCAGACGATTCCGAGGAATCAACCGTAACCCAAATCGAGTAAATTCAAATCGGAAATTTTAATAGAGTATAGTATAGTATAGTATAGTATAGTTGGAATATTAATTTAAAATTGCTCCTATTAGGATTATGGGTAAAAAGCAATAATTATCGTTTATAATTGTTGGGAATTTCGTGAAGGAAATAGTGAAATGATTAACGTGCAGGGAAGTAACTGCATTCGGTTATACAGCAATTGTATTCATGAAGATTTATTATACGTGAAATTTATATTCTTTATGCAATATACAAATGAAATACTGGAGTCTTTTTTAATGCCACTGTGGGTCACAATATATAAGATATCCGTACTGTTGGTGATTTGAGAGTGAAGAGCTTCGAGGGACAGCAGGCCCTTTTAAACCCCCAAAGCCGACCCCTTGAGGTCCAAAGGTCGGTATTGGTCTGCAACCTATAACAGGCCTGTCGTCATCGTTGCATGGGCGTAGAGCCTATAACAGGCCTGTCGTCATCGTTGCATGGGCGTAGCTGACTTCCAACGATAATTATCTTTATTCCATTCTTAGGAGGATATATCTTCTGTATTCAAAATTACAGACAAAATTGAGACAAAGTTAGAGCGACGAGAAAGGGTATGCAATTAGCTTCCAACGATAATTATCTTTATTCCATTCTTAGGAGGATATATCCTCTGTATTCAAAATTACAGACAAAATTGAGACAAAGTTAGAGCGACGAGAAAGGGTATGCAATTGCATCTCGTTTTGGTCCCCTAATTCTTATTTGCAGTGTGAAGGATCCTCTTCCACGCATATTCTATTTCTCCTAAGAGATTTCCAACAGCTCCAATTATAGAAATAAAGAAAATCCCGTAGGAAATTGACGTATAGGATTATTTTTAATCGAATATCGAGCATCGATGTTTACGATTTTATTAAATGGCGACTAGAGAAAATTGAGTCGCGTACATACATCGTGACTTAAGATTTATTCTGGAAATAAATTTCATCGCAAATCCAACGATATTCGGCCGATTTAAAATTCCGGAATGGCCGGAAAATTCGGCGCCTCGCAGCTTTCCTATTTTTATCTCAGCCCCGGTTTTATTCTTTTATTCGGAACGGCCGTTGAACGACGGCACACGGAGAACGTCATCGAATTTATTAGCAGGCAGTCACGTGCGGCGAATGCGTCTATTTATCATACGACGTTATCAGCGCAGCTGCTGCGCTCCGCTATCAACAGAATGCCCAAACGCGCGCCACTCGCAGACTTTTTGGGCGTGACCTCCTGAATTCCATGAATTTCATTGCGACGAACTTCGTACTTCGCCGCCCGATAAACGCGTATTCGCGTCACCTCGCTCGTAAAAACTTTTTACTCTCGCTTTCGACCGCCCGGTTAATTATCGCGATGTTCGTACTCGTTACCATTTTATGGCACGTTTCGTCATCATCGCGGTCGCGAATTTTCTGTGCTTGGGCAAAGTCTTTTTGTGAAAGCCTGTGCCACCTGTGACTGCTATTTTTCAGGTACCTTGTACCTGTCCAGGGATGGAATGATCGGTGACGCGACGGAAGAGCAATATGGCGCGTTTATGTTTATGATTTGTCCCTAATTCGATGACCTTCCTGTCCATTCTCTGGAGTAAATTTTGCTTGAATTTTGTTGCAACGCAGATCTTTTAATGTCGGAATTTTATTATTGTCAAGTTGGTAGAATTATTAATCCTTTGCGCTCGAGTCAGGCGAATCAGCAACTCGAGAACAGTTAGCCGCTCCAGCTTATTTCGTGAGTTCGTTACAGTAAACTGAAAATGATTTCAGACACAATAAAACTTGTATATTTTAACATTATTTCATTATTTTATTATGTATTAACTTTATTTTAAATAACATTCGGGACTTCTGAATGACCCTTCGGAATTACCGACGTTTATAGCACGTCTTTTGGTTATTGAGCGTGGACGAAATTAAGATTCGAGAAAAAATTGTATTCATTCCTCCCCAATATATCTAAAGTCCAACTCTAAAATAGTCTGTCTATACCATCGTATTATAAACCTTAGAAATACCGATCTCATGGCTCAATTAGGTATGCCGAGGCAGGATATTCCATATGCACCGCGTAACAGTAACTTTGAAAGAAATATTCTAAATAATAACCATTCTAAAGTACATTGTCTCACTGCACACCTCATAAGATTATATACATAGTGCTTGGAATAGACCCGTGAAGCGATATTTCTGAGGCCAAAGCTAATAAATACTGTAATCGTTGGAATTACCGCACCATTAATAAATAATTAATAAGAAATTACGTGGAAGGTTCGTGCATAAAGGCGCAGATCGAGAGACGCTTTCATCCTTCTTTGACCAGACCGCGAAGCTTAATCTAGCCAAATTTCCTCTCAATTAGCGAGAGGACAGGTTGAGAAAAAATAAAAATATACACGTATGTATACTGGTGGAAAGACCGCGAGGAACCCGCTCACCTGCTCGTCGAGAACAGGTCTTGGAACAACGAGCACGCTCGAAAGCGCGGCTGCTTTTTATTTTCTAATCGAATCCCTTTCCCTAATTTCCCCATCTTCATCCCGGTGTAAACGCGTCTCTCGACTTGTTTATCCGTTTCTCGCGCCGCGTTTCTCGTCTCGTTTCGCGAAAACCGGTACGGATTTACGAATGGCCGAACGAGGCTGGCGCGCAATTGCTAACCGTCGTGCCGGAGCCCGGATGATCGTACGCCGCGAATAATAATCGGAAATCGACGGTAACCAAGCACAGACGATCGTGGTATATTCTGACACGGGGTCGTATCGTGTCGGTGGTGGGTATTACGACTGATTGTGAGCACAATGCCGGTAATATCTCGTGATTTAGTGGCGGGTGCGGCTAGATAGCCAACACCGGCGTGTTCCATTACCCGCGGCATCAGGCCTTCCTTGCTCCAACACCTCCTCTTTCTTCTATCTGCTCCTCCTCCTCTTCCTCCTCCTCCTTCTTCCTTTGCCAAGCAGGAGGGGAAACCGCGAGACACTCGTCATAAAACGAAGCTGTCCCGCGCGAGTGCCGCGTAAACACGCGATTCAACGCGTCGCGGATTCGTCGCCACTCGCGCACCCTTGTCCCATCATCGACCTTCGCGGTCCACGACTCCTCGACAGCCCTCTTTTCATCGGGCTTTCCGTCATTCGCTTTCGCCATTCGCGAATTTCACGACAGGTGGCCAAAGAAAATTTTAGTTTCCAGGAGTCTAGAAAGTTTTCCATTATGGATCCTATGGATCACGTGGGATTTAACCCTTGTAGATCACTAGCTTTGTATACGTGATTCTCACCAGCTTGTAGCTGGTTTCGGTAAATATGCGAAAGATTTTCGTCTTTTCACCTCCTACGTGATGGGTCACCGTCCTGTCACCTCCAACCGCAGCGACAAAGTACTGCTGTCACGTGAGAAATGACTTACCACCGATAAGGGTTAATTCGTCATACTGACCCAGACTTTCTACTCTTATTCGCTAAACCAGAAATGAAAGTGTGCTAATTGCAATGTGCCCTAATTGCGATGATTTTACCTGCCACTGTCAAAATGTACTCGTAAAATCTCAAATTAAAGACTTTCTCTTCCCCTTCATTCACGAAGCACTGACTACAAGTATGGTATGCCATAATTTTCTCGCTCATACGCTTATTCCCAAGTTACGAAATTAGAAATCTTCCGACAAAGTGCGAGAGGAATCTTTATTTGGATGACGTCACCTGCATCGAGATCTATCTTTGCTTCGAGGAACCATCCATTATCATTATCAGTTCTCAGTGGGTTGTCATAGAGCCTATAAAAATGTCACGGGACTAGCTTGCAACGGCGAAAAATAAGAATAACTATGCCTCTACGTGAAGTGACACGTATTTAGAATTTGAGAAGAACTGACTTTGTTCAGGTTTATATATATTCTTGTTATCTTATGCTAGGTGGTTTGGAAGAGGCTGTATCGTGGAGTTTGGAGGTTTGGTCATCGGGTGGTGATTAGTGTTGGCTGTCGTCACAGGGTTGCATCTTGAAATTTGGAACTGTAAGTCATCTGGTGATTCATGTTGAAGTTTGGAGTTTTCCTTACTTATCGTGGGCTGTGGTCACAAAAACCTAGCTGAAGGGTTCGACGGGACACAGTTTTTGACAGTCCACGTCTGCACCACGCATCATAGAAGACTTTGAGCCTCCGTATATTTTATATACGCCAAGAGATATAAAATATAATCAGAATCAAAAGTCCCTTTTGATTCGTTAATCCGATCTTTACCACAAGGGATGCTAAAAATGGCTTGACAGAGAATGGCGAAGAACGTAGTAGCGAGGAAATAAATAAAACAAGGCAGTTCTAAGATGGCGTGGTGTTCGCAGTGGAGCAAAAACAGTTTGGCGAACTCGGCGCAGATTTATCAGCGCACTGGCGATGTCTGCAGGTTTATCAGGATCCGGCTACTCAC
>NW_016909080.1:1208145-1244844 GCF_001483705.2 Eufriesea mexicana
GGGCCGCGCGTGGGTGTTGACGGAATTTTCGGTAGCACGTGCACGCGTGCAGTCTGCCGCGTGCACGCGGAGTTGCTACTGTACGCGACATAAATAACTTTCGATAAGCCCCGCAGGACAGGCTCTCGCTACCGATCTTGCCCGCGTCCTACGGAAACGCGCCGGTATTGGCCGAATATTTCCTCCATGCCCGACATCTGTCCGCCTTCGTGTCCAATTTACCCTCTGCGACTGCTTTGAAAAATCCCTCGCTTGTCTTGGAAAAGGTAATAGAACAGCGTGGGAAACTGTTCCATCTCGACGTTACCTATTTTATATTTTATTATAGGGAAATGCAGAAAATTTGCAAATCTTTCCCCCCAAAAGAATAAATTCTGAAATAAATTCTGGTTTATTAAAAAATTAAATTGAAATTGTTTGACAAATTAGGAGTATTATCGGGGTTATGGGTGAAAAGAAATAAATACCGTTCTTTATAATTAGCTTTATTTTATTCTTAAGGGGGTATATTTTCTGTGTTCTAATTGTACGTAGGGAGAGACATAGCTAGAGTGATGAAGAAGAGTACGCAATTGCATTTTATCCCAATCTTCTAATTCTTATTATTGGGATTATGGGTAAAAAGAAATAACTATTTGTATTTTATAATTATCTTTATTCTCTCCCAAGGATGGTATATCTCAAGTATTCTGACTGTTCGCGTAGAGAGTCAAAACTAGAGTGAAGAAAAAGGTTATGCGATTGCAGCTCGTTCTGGTCCCCTAATTTTTGTATATTCCATACGTTAAGACGTATCTGATTTTCAACACTTATCTGCATCTAAAGACGTATCTATTTCTCCTGAGAGATTGACTTTTTTAAATAAGTTAAGTTGTATCTTATTTTCGACAAATGTGCCTGTGATTATGAAAATGGTCTAAGTCGCTTATATTTGCTTCCGAAATATTAAAACCTTCCGCCTTTAAATACGTCATAAATTATAAGATTAATTGCGATAAGGCTACAAATTGAATTCATCTCTGTTTTGTAGAAAATAAATATATTTTATCGCAATATAAATGAATGCAACACGAAATAAATAATAAAATCGTTGCTCTTAAGTGGATGACTTGGACCACTTTCATAATTATAGGCACAAACATGTTCCTCGACATGTTCCGTTCGATAATAATTCGGAGTCTCATTCTCGAAGATTATATCCCGATATACATAGACCGGTTGATCGGATTGGAAAAAGTGCTTCTCCCTATAAATGGCAGGCAGTTACGAGCGAGAATCGGGCAATCAGAGCGTTTTCATTCCGATTCCACGGCCGCAACAGCGACTTTACTTTCGTGCTTCACGTTGCATCAACCCGTTGTTCCGCCTACGCGGCAGAGTAATTTGCACGTACGCTGGCTGCTCGCCGATACGACCACTGAATACAAGCGATGCCCTATTTGCAAATGTCAAATTGTCCATACGCATTACCGCCCAGTCTACGCTACGTGCCGAAGTGTCTCCGCGAGGTAGCCAGCGCGCGCGAGCTTCTTTGCATGTAATTATCGGCCGAACATCGAATTCTCTGCCGGGCTCGAACGAAATCGTCGCCTCTACGCGTTGTTACGTAACCGTTCAGGCGGAATCGCTCACGTGGGTGGCGAGAGGGAGTACACGCTCGCGCATAATGCGAACAACGTTGCTACTTTGCTTGCAAATCGACGGAAGGTGTACCGCGATCACGGGATAGAGACTTGGCACAGAATAGACCGCTACCTTGGAATTTACGTGCAGCTTTTTTCCTTGCCAGATATTTGCCGATGACTGGTTAGCGCGTTAATGGTGACTTCGAATGCGATACTAGAGAATTACGGCATACGATGGATCCAAAGTAGAATGAGAATAAGGATCCCTCAGACATGTCAACGTAATTTCAAAATTCTATCGTATCGTAATTATTCCGAGTTTTCGTAGAAATAATTACTGAGGATTTTATCGTTTCGACTGTAGCCTCTGTTAGAATAATATCTAATCTGTAATTCTGTCGGAGGAGAGATTGGAAGCTAGATTAGTCTTTTCGTTAAGTATGTTAACAGCGCAGTCACTGTAGTTCTCTAGACGAACCTTGTGTTCGCAGCTTCGAGTGCCGAGGAGCATACCACTCTGCTGTACTTGTCATAAAACACTCGTGCAGACTCCGGTAAATTTCAATAGTCTTCAGTAGTCTTCGGCAAACATCGGACCTCGACATATTTCTGCAGACTTTGGTAGGCTCGAGGGGACTTCAGTGGACTCTAGGGTGTCGTTCTGGAAACTCGCCTTAACACGTGCGAGACACGCAACTGTGGAAAAAGGAAATATACAATGTTCGAAACCTTATTACTTGGAACCATAGAAACCTCGCGTGACAAAAATCTCACGGCTTCCTTAAACAATATTCTCAAAGTACTCCTACCTGGCCCAGATTCACGGAAGACCCTTCATATATACGTCTAAATATGCTATAACGCAAATGGTACTAATTGAAATGGGTCTGTACACAAAAGTCGACGACAGTCGTCAAAAGTAGCTGCCAAAGTTAGCGAACAAATTATCCCAAAGCTAGTAGTCTATCCACGGTTTGCCGCTCTAAAGCCTATCAGCTAACCGTAGGCTATTTCAGAAATAAAATACATATCTGAAACCAGTCACTCTCTCCCGATCGGTAGTTGGAGCATTAGAACGGTACCCAACATTCACTCGTAACCGTGGCATACAACAAGCTTCGTTAATACCTCGAACGAACACCCACATGCAGCGAGGTACGAGAAAGCAAGCAACTGCGAGACACGACGTTGACGCGGACAGGTGAATACCACGTCGAAATCGTGTCGCCGCGAGGAAAGTCAATCTCTGGTTATCCTCGGTCGCGATGAGGGCTGCGCCCATCCGCCTGCAGCTTCTAGCGCGTCGTTAATGATGACATATTAATGGCTCGTTAATGCCACGACACCATCGACGTCCGATTCGTACGGCAGTTGGCAAATGTCAGATATCGCGCGCATTCCGACGCTTTCTTGTTTCTTAACGAGTGGCTCATTAACGGCCTGACGTGTACCAAGGGGAGGGCCGATTCGTTTCATGGTCTAACGTTGTAAACGTCACGTCCAGGGATGTACGACGATCACGCGTGTCGTTTCGATATCGTGCCATCGGGAATATCGAGCCTGATAATTTTCACGAATAACGAGCCGAACGAACGAGTGTCGAGCGGGTAACGAGCGGGTTGTTAGCGACTAGACGTTAATCAGTCGTTACCCGATTAATTACCCGATCGTTGCGTCTTCGAGTGCATCCTGGACGCCATTTTCCCCGTAACCCTTCTTGGACCCCGAATGTCGGGTCCTCGGGTTGTCTCGAATATGGTTTTTCGAGGTTATTCCTATTGATGGATGAGAAGGCGCGATTATTAATGCGATGTGTCGTAAATGCCGAGTAATAGGCTAGCTCTTGTGATTCAATCCTTGGGGTGTGGGCTGTTGCGGGGGTGGATTAAGACGTTGTATGTTAATGATAAGTAATTTTGCAGCTCTTTGTACGATTATGTCTCGTTTCGAGTGTTCCAGGAGCTTGGGTCTTCTGGGTGGGAAAGATGGTCTGTTTTCACGTAAGAATATTACGCGTGATTGTTAGTAAAATTGTTTTCTTAATTTCCGCGAACATTCTTTAATCCCTATAGAGGGTTACATGCGTCGTTTCCTGTGTAAATTGGCTCTAGCCTACGACGCAAACGTTGAAAGGGTCAATTTTAATTACCGTGTTCGACCAAACGCCAGGCCAGTCATTGGTTCACGAGGAACATCGTAACAAAGGCTATAAAGCATCGGGATAAAACGGAACCCCGTTGAAACATTCCATCGTCGATGTAATCAGCCGCAATGGCGAACGTATACTCGCGGAGCACGAGTCGCAAATTAAGTACAAATTAAGCAGCACACCATTCCGCGATAAATTCATTCCCATAGAAACCGTACGAAAGCTGGAGTGTCGGCTCGTCGCAGCTCCGTCTTGCGCTAATTGACCATATTATGGAAAACAGCAGGGTCAAGTAGCCGCGCGACCCCTGATGTCATCGCCGCGAGTTGCAGCGGGTCGCCGGTTCGCCGGTTCGCCCGACGGCCAGCACACACGGTCTCCAGAAAGCAGTAGTCTCTCAAGCGAGTCCTCCTCCCGAACCTCGTCGCGCGTTTGTTTACCCGCGAGAAGAACAGCCCGAGCAGTCGCGCGAGGAGTGACGCATAGACGATCGTAAAGTTGAATTTAACGCGCCACGGATGCCAGAGGTCGCAGGTGGCTGGCGTAGCTGGGGGACCGTCGGTCGCGTCGACCGCCGGAGCGTGGAGAAGCGCGCATTGTCGATGGTGGCGCGTGAAAAACGCGCGAACCGGGAGACCGTGGTCGGTGGAAAAGTGTGGACGAGCGATAGATCAACCGGGACATCGGCTAGGTTTCACCGTGGAAATTTATTTCACGCTTTCGCGGAAACGCTAACGACCAGCGATCGCGGTCGAGATTCGTGAGTCCGGTGGAACCGGTAGGCGAAACTCGAAAGAAACCGAGGATTCCTGCGTGTTCCTCGAATCTTCCAGCAGGCTGGAAGACAACGCGCAGGGGCCAGGACGGGGAGAGTGGCGCCAGTGCCTCTGTGTACACTAAATAGAGGTTGGAGCTAGGCCGGCAATTTATCATCGTTGACGCGCACGCCGGACTCGTCCAGGGTCCGTTCGAGGCGGCTTTGATGTCGACAGGCAGTCGCGACGCTGCCGAACCGCTTGTCCCTCTTGCTGGCTGCTCGTACAAGCGACCGTCCTGATAAGAATGTTTGCAGAAAAGCTGACCGACTACCGTGCCCCATGATTTATTATGATTACGCTCAGCTGGTTGTACACGGGGTACAGCCTACTACTGGCCTTAGCCGGCAGCCGGGATCTTCCGCTGGCGAAGTTTTCGACCATCAACGTCGCGAAGCCAGGCGTCTTCGACATCGGCGCGCTGTACACGGTGGAACGATAAGCTTGAACCCCGCCTTAACGGGTCTCGCGATCCCCTCGAGTCCTCGCTGGCTCCTCGCCGCTCTCCGTTACCCGTCATCATCATCTTCTTGCGGTGAGGGCCCGTGTGCACGCGGGTAGCATCGAGCATCATTCATCACCCGACACTTTTTGGTACGACCGACAAGTTCCGAGAATGCTGGCGCAATTATATTAAACATAAATCAGTTATAACAAGCCTACGTGGCCGCAATGAGGAGCGCACTATCGACGCGCAACGAGAGATGTACCTCTTCGATGCTGCATCCTCGTCCCTTTTCCCTCCTTTTTAGTTCGCTTCTGCCCGATCCTCAGAGTTTGGTCCCTTACGCGTACCTTCTCGTTTTCGAATATGTGTCGCGAGCATAATCGCCGATCGTTGGGTACGCTTCGCGCAAGTTACTGGGATTAATCGATGACAGTAATTTAGCTCCTCGGTTGGAAAGACCAGGGTGGTTTATAGTTGACGTTATGTCTCAACGTTCCGTTCGATGGGACTACTCCTTATCTGGAAGAAGTTGAAATTTTATCTTCTTCTATCAATTTCTATCGACAGAGAAGGCAAACTGTGCCCCTATGCCCCATAGCATAAATTGTACGTTAACGTCCAACTTTTGCCAAGTACTCGAAACTTCCTCGTCCGTAGCCATTCGTAACCATCTCTAAGCTCCCTGACGTTCCTCGCAGCGGTGCGATCAGTCCCCCCATGCGATCCACCATAATCAGCACACTTTCTACTACACACCTTGTCATTGTCCTGTTGCATCGGAACAAGTCCCGTGGGCAGCATCCCATTCAAGAGCTACGGCACGATTCGTCCCCGATGAGCCGCGACAGGGTCCCAGCGACCATTCGTTTCCCGCAAATAACAAATTGAACGACGGGGAAAAGCGGCGACCAGGTTTCGGAGAGTCTATTTCGTGTCCTAGTAAGGCCAGGCCGATTAGCAGCGGCGATAAGACGAGCCCCTTATTAGGAGAAACTCGTAGAGACGTTCTCGCTGAGCTGTTCTCATCCCTCGACTCCCCTTTGGTAGCAGAGCTCCTCTTCGTTCTTCCAGCTCGGTTCACGGCGTTCTTCTTCCCTTGGCCGTCTCTGTTCCACCGGTTTCCACCGTTTCCCTTCCTCCCACGAGCGCTAAGACCGAATGAAAATGTATGAGGGCGATATCTATGGAACGGAGAGGGCCAGAAGGGAAGCAGATGAGATACGATCCTCCTCTCCCTTTCTCTCCACCTTCTCGCGGTGCATCACGCGTATAATGCACACGTGTAGCAACTGCAGATGGCCGGGAACAGCGAGAAAAAGGGAGAAGGAGAACGGTGAAATAGGCAGGAAGGGCAGGGGGGAGGGGATCGCGCGGGAGGGAGCGTGGTAGTTTTGTTTTCAGCCGACTGTGTGTACGGATACGCGTACGCGTGTCCGAGGCTGAGGAAGCTACCTACGCCCTGGACGGCCACGGCGCCGTCGTTTCTGCACCTGACCGGCTAACCGACGATAAATTTCTGCGCAAGAAAGAGCGCTGCCTTTAAAGGGCGCTGGCCAACCCCCATTGCAGCGCTCCAATGTTGCGCGAGGATCCGCTGAGAAGAAAAGAAAGACAGAGAGAGAGAGAGGGAGAGACAAAGATAAAGAACGTCACTCATTCCCCCGGCAAAGGGTGGCAGCGTGGAAAGGTTCTTCGTGTTCTTGGGAAAATTGATTGACTTTTCAGCGGTACCGATTAGTCCTTGCCCTATCTTGGGTATAATAGCACCGGAGACGAGGGCTATTCCGTAATGGTCACGTGTACCGAGTCCCACGGGGGACGTCCGTTGCTCGAAATGATCGGAACTGTCCCGCAGAAACAGCAGAATCCTCTAACCGTCGCCTGTTCTCGCGGGCAGGATCGCGGTGGATTTTTCCGCGCGCGGATGAAGAAGAACCGGCGGGGACCGGGTTTGTCGGGCGAGATCGCAATCCGCGGTGCGTTAACGCGACGGTATTATTAATCGCGCAATAAGTGGTGTAATCTAAACCATTACCGCGGCGTAATTATGCGCATAAATCGCAGCGCAGTGGCAGCGGCGGCGCTAGCTAGCGCGGACACCGCGGAGCGCGCGCGCGCGCGCGCGGGCCCGACGCGCCATAATAGCTTCCGTCGGCGTTGTCCGCCCTGCTCGGTTATTTATCTGACGTTATTCATCGCGGAGAGTTAATTGGTCCAGGAAATCGCGGCCGTGTAAGGAACACGATTATCGCGAGATCACCACGAAAGTCGCGATCGATCGTGCCATGTTAGCTCGGTATTAAAATTCGATAATCGACGGAGGAATAAAAGGAGCTCCTTGTCGATCGGCGATAGGCCTCGCTGGAAGCAAGGACATAAAAGTAGCAACGAGTCGAGTATAATGATAGACCTGTTCTAGAGCGACGAAATAAAAGTAGCGACCACTCGGATAAGGGATAATGCGACGAAATGGCGACGAGTATGGATAGACTCTGGTTAGAGCAACGAAGCGGACCGTGAACGTGGCGCTCGTAATCTTTATGGCGCCGAAGGATCGCTCGACCCTGGCTAGAGGCCCTCCAGGCCTCTGAGAGGACGCGGCTGGTCGCTCCCGTGGTGGAGGCGGTATCCCTCTTCGTCGGTCAGCTTGGGAAATTATTCCGCGCGTTTCGCCTATTTATTAAGCCACTTCTAATGACTCTATTGGGTGGAAGGTGGAGGCCGTTCGATGAACGCAGATAAGCCGAGGTGAAAGAGAAAGGGGGTAATAGAAACACGCGTTTCCGAAGGAAGATCGTATCTAGCTACTCCGCGAGATTCTGACGCTGCTCGTCTATTAGCCGAGGTATCACGGTAACTGCTATTAATAGGGGTTCGATTTATCGGTCGGCAAAGGTTAATCCCCGCGCTTCTTTCGCTGAGATATTCGCGACACAGCCTCGTTAGGCCCCGAGCTTGACAGATGAGTAACGCTCCTCGATGGCGTCTAGATCTTCGCGATTAAGGCGCTGGAATTTCTAGGCTCGATCTATTCTTTGGTCTCTGTATTCTATCCGTGTGATCCCTTTCGCGCTAAACGTTGGCTGACCAGTCACCCTTCCGTCACGTTTTAACCCTAGACCCTAGGCAGACAGTTCTTGACAGTGGTTCGCAGCGAGCTCTCATTCCTACCGGTTACGTAACCAAAGGCGATTCTTAAATTCGCGAAAAATCGAGAAAAATAGATCGGTCGTGTTAGATGGGAATTTTTGCAAAGTAAACACGGTACATTCCAGCGTTACCGAGCCGAATAGTGCACGTTCCCTGGCTCGGTCGTTACTCCATTCCCGTACACGATTTCGTTGTTAAACGAATTTTCATCTCTTGCAGCTCGATGTACACGGTGTTGGCAAACCAGGTAAATGTCTATGAAACAGCAAAAACGTGATTGCATTCACGGGTCCCCCGTTCGAACGTTCGCGTTTTAGTCAAATAATAGCGCGGCTGTCGGGTGAATTCCGTATCGAGGGATGTTGCAATTGTTTGTAATGTTTCCACGGCTAATGGTACCCTATCTTGTTTGCACGCCGTGCATTACATTATCGTACGCTCAGGAGGAATTGCGGCGCACGTCAATCATCCTTCACCGGTGCCCGGTATTAATTTCTCAACTTAACTTCGCGATAGGTTAACTGCGGGCGACACATCGCGCTCGAACATTTCTTTCTGCCAGAACATACGCCGCATTCCGCGTCTATCGTGTACCTGAAACTTGCGTACGATTGTGCAAAGGGTGACGTTCCACCGAACGTTGCAGCTTCGTTCGCCATGCTGCACGCAAATCTACATTTCTCACAACCACTCGATACTTGCCGATCGACCGTACCTAAATATCGTTGGGAACCTTGAAAATTTAAAACCACTCGAATTCGTTGGAACAAAGGTAATGGACGATACCCAACAGCTCTGGAACCCATTCCTAACCGACATCCTACAGAAGTACCTTATTTTCTGCCAAATATCGCGAATTAGCATTTCAGAAGTCGGGATACCTCTACTCTTAGTCTCCACCGATTTTACAGCCAGGCTATATCGTTGGATCCACGCGAGATACCAGTTGCTACCCTTCATCGCTACCCAGTCAAACATTCGTATAAACTGAACCCAATAAAATCCAACCCAATCTTCCTCCACCAATCACGATCTAACCGCCACTTACGACCTCTCTCTCTCTCTTTCTCTCTCGCCATTACCCAGCACTCGTGGAGAACTCCACCCACTCCCACGCCGAAGGTAACCTCTCGGAATGGACGAAAGACGAAAAGAACGTGGCCACGAATGTTCCAATAACGATAAATCACGGTGCAGCGCGAACGAAAGCCACCGAGCTGTGGAAGCGAAGAATGTTAGGGAACACCGTGTGCACAGGGCTATCTCGCGGGCCGACACACGGGCTTTTTACGCAGCATGGCAGCCGGAATCCCGAGGACGCTCGCGCGTGTTTACACGGCCCCTGAATGCGCTCCTATATGCGGTTTTAGACACCCCGATAAGAGGCGAACGGCGTATCGACTATCGAGCCTCGCGTTGCAAAACACCTGGGTGTTGCAATGCACCTTCGTTCGTAATGCCGTTGCCTGGCCTCCACTCCTCGCTCGGCACTCGCCGCGGCACTCGTGTGTGCCCGTGACGCGCGTGTTCTCGCCGTGTGTTGCATCGTTGCGCGGCATGCGGGCGCGCAAACAGCCGCAGGTAAACAGACAAACACCAGCGCGGGTTCGTTGTTCCGAGAAAACTCGACCCGCGAAATATTTACGAAATTCGCAACTGGCTTCGCTGATACCGCGATAACGAGGATTATCGGCCAAACTGCTAATCCAGTAGACAGGGTTCGCGTGAATTGTGGGGGTAAGAGTGGTCCAAGAACGCGAGGAATAGTCCTGATGATGATGGCGCAGACGTATTTGACGCTAGATTTACGGAACCCGTGAATTTGACGGAAGGGTTGCTCCAATTATACGATGGTAACAGATTTAGTTAACTTATATTAACCCTTTGCGCTCGACCATTTTTTGGCCAAAGAGGGGTACGAGTTGAGAAATTTTCTGCCGTGAGGCTGATGATATTTTTTGAGCAGTAAATAAGAAACCGTGTAATAATTAACACGTAGAATTATTTAATTTCGATACCTCGCACACTGTTACATTGTTTTAAATTTCGTATTGATATTAATTGATACCGATGATATTGATAATATTAATTTAATATCGAGCTTCGAAATTTTATCAAATGGCGACTGAGAGGCACCTCTCGAGTGCAAAGGGTTAAGACTGTTAATATAATATATAATTGTTTTTAAATTAAACTAATCGTTTAAAAAATAAGCACGTGGATTCTTTTGCCTGTCAATTTGACAGGTATCCTTAGAAATAGGTATACAGATTGGTACTGTGTATAAAAATGGACACCAATATCTTCTACGGTTTTTAACAGTCATCCCTTTACACTCGAGAGGCGACTCTCAGTCGCTATTTAATCAAATTCTAAAGTTCGGTGTTAATTAATATGTCACATTTCACCCTCTGTGCTCCACGATTTTTTCCGCTAAAGAAGGGTTCGAGTTGAACAATTTTCCGCCATAAGGCTGATGATATTTTTTGAGCAGCAAATAAAAAATCGTATAATAATTAACACGTAGAATTATTTAATTTCGATATCTCGCACGATGTTACGTTATTTTAAATTTCATATATTAATTAATATCGAGCTTCGAAATTTTATCAAATGGCAACTAAAATACTCGCAGGTACAATTCTGGGTATTGGAATTATTGTATCGAAATCTTTTGTAATTCAAGAAAGGTATATTTTTCTTTTAATGCTTCTCTCGAGAGACTGACCAACTCCTGAGTGTCAAGAGGGTACGTGACGCAGTTCCCCTAACTCTCCAATTCTTATATAATGATTATATAAATATTCGTTCTCGAAATTTAGATCTCGTAATCTATTTATTCCTATCTTATATCTTAGATTGATTTTTATCCATAATTAAACTTACCTTGTGAACGCTTGGTTCTAGATTTGTCATTTTGGCTCGTTTAAAAGGTTATTAATTGTTTCCGCTAGAATTAATTTTGTGCTTTTAACTGAAGTTAGTTGAACATATCGTATTTGCGTTAAAATTGCAATTTTGCGCGAATTTTTCGTTCGATACCAACGAAAAGCGTCGTATCTAGTAAATAACGGAGATACAGTAAATATCGAGCGCTTCTATTCTCCTGGCAAATTTATCCCGTGTATATATCTCCATTCCAGCACTCGAAATTGGATTTCCCATGAAATGACGGCAATCCGTTCGATTTTGAATCTCGCGGGGCAAAGTTTCCGAGAATCGGATACACGCGCGATCTTACCGAGGATTTACGCGTACTCGGAATCGTGCATCTGGGATCTCGTTTCGCAGTCAGACAAAAATATTGACGTTACCGATGCACCGATGACGATGGACGTCTTATCTCGAAGACTTGGTGAAAAATATTTTTCCTTCCAGCGAATCTTAGATTCTCGAATATTTTCAACGATCTACGCTCTCTGTAGTAATACCTCCTTCCTTGCCCCGGGTAAAGAATTCGAAGTTTCAAATCCCACTGACTGCGAAAAATATTTACACGGCTGATACGTCGGGAAGAGGAATATTAATCGATACGATTCGATTGGACGTTCGAACGTGCGCGTTGTTAGGTAAAAGCTACACGTATCGAATATTGTAAACGAAGTTTGTAGTTGTAATGCAACTTCAACATCGCGGATGACCGGGCTCAGAAAGCCGATCGCGCAACCCTGTTATTCCCGCTTTGCAATGGCTCGAACGAGTTTATCTCGATACACGATGCTCGTTTGGTTGCCAGGGTATCTCGGTGTATCGATAGATCTCGATAGAGAAAGGAGGATCAGGAATTGGTTACTGCAACAGCCATTGTTGATTTCGGTAAACGGACTGACGTATCAACATCGTTTATCGTCGGCTTGCGCTAATCCCGGCTGAAATCCCACGTTATGCCTGCTTCGACCATCGAACACGTTCCATGCTAATTTTCAAACATCTTGCTCGAATAAAAATATTTCGCAAGCGTGTGCTATTCCTCGAAGGATTCCTATTCAACCATAACATTCCGCGATACACCGAGGATACGTTTGTATTTCGCTCGCTGCTAGCCTTGAACAGCGGCCAGTGCGTGGTCTTTGTTTATACTTTGTCGTCTTCGAGAGTCGTGTTATGGTTTCGGACAAAGGCGCGAGGCAGTCAGTTTCGTGCGAGCTCAGGGACAGGAGCCACGCGTCCCAGTGCGAAGATCCGGTAAGGTGAGTGAAATAATACGTATATCAATTGTAATATTGCACGCATTTATTTTGTAACGCGTTTGCACGAATTATTTCGCGAGCAACGTCGCGTATATATGGAAGACTCGGGACCGGTGTACCCTAAATTTAAACGAGCCAATTATTCGAAAACTCCGGTCCGTTCCCCGAACTCGCCGCGCATCTTCGAGGGAACGATCCTCTCGAAAACACGTCGTCGAGTCGCCATTACCGGTGCAGCTGATCACGCGTACGCTCACGTTCGAAAGCAAAAATTACGATTCCTCGGCGTCCTCACGGATACATACGCTGCCTCTGGCCGGTGTTGGCGACTTTTCGACAGCTCGTAGGTACAGCACGCTAATACCGGCAAATTACCGCTTGTCAACACGCTCGCTGTCGACACGCGTGACGCGGATCTTCCAATTTTCGCGCTGAAACTCGATACCAGGCAGCAGACAGACCGCTCGTTTCCCCCGAATTCCTCTCGTCTCGCTCTCCCCGTGAACGCCTATCTTGGGCCACGCAAGCGTGCAAGGGCCCGTTTCTTTCCCCCTTTTTTTCTTTCCGTGAAAACGGCCCCACCGTGCCAGGTCTAAGGCAGATTGTTCGTCCCGTTAGGTCCCATCCGCGAGGCAAAAGCAATCAGTTATCTCTGGCCGTGAACCTTCCACCTACCGAGGTTGCAGGAAGCGTATCCAGGTTGATCGTTACGGTCGTCGTCGAGGCACCACGGGTCATCTCGATTGCAGGGATAATCGAGCCTCGAGGAGGCTGAATGAAGCTTCTTCTTCTTATTCCTCTTTCTTCCTCTCCGCCTCCTCGCTTCGTCTTCTTCTCCTGCCCGTTCGCCAGCGTTCCGTTCGAAGCTCGAGCACCCTCCACGCTCAGCCTCCCCGATACGGATTTATCGACGCTTCATAGAGACGTAAAATCACTGTCTGCTTTAATCTTAGCCTCGGCCGCGATCATCGGCTGCCCCGACCAACGGTCCGCGCCTCGAAGATTATTGAATACCGTGCTCGGTTATCGTCGGCCGGGATCATGCTTTATGGCCTCGCGATACAGAAATCGCTGCTGGTACCCGCCGTTCGCGGAAACTTGACGGGTGGCCGCGCCAACAGAAGCAATTAGGGGACGATTATTGCATAGATAGTCAGAGTTTAGCTGCGGAGACTCCATGCTCCGCGGGTTATCGCCACCGGGATTTTCCTTTACCTTCTTCCTTTGTTTATTCACCGTGCTACCCTGCACGGATACGTGCTTCCTTCTCTTTCGCTTTTGTTCAGTTCAGATTCGACGAAGAACCGTGTCGCGAGATATATTTCGATATTAAAGACAGAGTCGAGTAGTCGGGGTACCGAGAGACTATCGTGAGTTGTAATTATCGAGGTGCTCCGGCCGGAACCGATTACAAAAGGATGTACAAATTGGCGCAAAGTTAATTGTCGAATAACGCAGTAACTCGTAAGACGCCAAGTAGATCCTCTGGCAACTATCATTCGATAGAGATCGTTCTCTTCTTGGACTGGTTTGCAAGAAAGAGGGAAGGAAGGAACGCAAGCGTTCCGTTCCAAGAACAAGGATGATGGGATCCCTCGGCCGGGCAAATTGTCCTCGGCTGATGGGAGAAGTCAAACATCATTGTTCACCATCCAGAATGATGAACGGTAACGTACGTACGTCCGCCAGCCGCTTATTACGTTTCCCTGACTCGGCTGGCCGACGTCCACGGGAAGAGAGGCATCGCTTTTCCTCGAGGACCTCTTCGCAGAGGTCTGTCTTGTCCTCGTCGACCGATGACCCGGAAGCCTTTACCTCGCATACGTGCAGTCCGCTGCGTGTCCATGTGCGAAGCTATTTTATTGCACTCGCGAGTCTATAATCTTCCTCTGGCTGCGCGCACCACGACTTATTTCCGATGCCTATACTTACGTTTAATGTCTATATCTGCTCACGGCACCGGTAGCTTAGTTAGCAAAACGAACGGGGATATGGCGGCTATAAAGCTTCGAGAATTCTTTCCATCGTTCTTCTCCCGTTTCCGTTCCCCTCGCCGCGCAATTTTAAACTCCCCGCGCTTTTCGAGCCTCTCTTGGGAACCGCGCAGATGTCGCGAGTGTCGAGTGCAATTTCACGGGGTACGAAGGTGTCGTGTAGAATTTTCATCCATTTCGTATTGAAGGTAAATAACAGTTGTCAAAGTAACGAAAAATTTAGAGATTTAACAAATTTCGAAGGAAAAATAGGAAAATAGGGAAGAGATGGGATCGTAGAAATTCGCAAATTTCCCCGAAAAATAGATTGGTTTTAATCAGGGAAGCGGGGATAATAATAAAGAGAGAAGCATTGTTAGAAGAGGAGAAAAGGGAAGAGACTTCACCGTTATTTCTCGCTTGAAAAGTACAAAAGATTCGTCATAAAGTTTTAAAGGCTGCTTAGAAGCGGGCATTCTCTCGATGGCGATTCCTTTTGCAGCAGTATTTCTCGGTTCGCTTTTACGTTTGCTACGGCTTGAAATTTATCGCATGACTGAGCACCAGCGGGCTACAGTGGTTGATATTTCTTGCATTCGTATGCATTGTGCTTAACGAAGCTGCCTTCGCGATATGTCCGGCGATACTAGCTGATTGAAGTGACTTACGAACTTCCAGATGACCGGTTGCACTTGGGATATGCGCGGGCTACTATTCTTTGGATTTACGACGTGTGAATATGCGCGCTGGCTGCGTGGAATCGTTGCGACATTTGTGCGGTTGCGCATTCTAGATCGTAGATCCTTGCGGTATATCGTGTCGTACGATTTGAATAACACGTTTATGGTTAGTTTTTCTCTTTATTCGTGCTGCGCTCGGAAAATTATGATATCTTTCGACGGAGCATTCAAATATTCTACAACCACCGTCCATTTCTTCTTGACTTCTCGTAAAAAGTCACCCTCATTGATGGTAGATCTCGATGATGTAGCATTCCGTTTCATAATCGATTTCGAACCCCTTTCCAAATTAATCGGATTTTTCAAAATTGAACGCGAAATTATTTTCTTCGAAATTTAGCCGAGGGAAATTATTCTTCTTTGCTATTCTTCGATATTTATTTTTAATAACCACGGTGGGAAATATTCATCCTAGGTGAACAGCAATTTTGCCAAGAGGCGAGGTTGAAATTAAACACCCTATAGAGCGATTCTTTTCGTGCTTCCGTGGTGGATCGTACGCTAAATTCGTGTGGGTCGAAGGCTCGTTGTGTGAGGTCCAACCGCGGAGTATCAAAGGTATGGGCCACTCCACCAGGTGTGGAGAATGGCGCGCCTCGATGGCAATTACATCGGCAAATAAACCAGGAGGTGAATATACTGTGAAGTTGGCTGCGGGTTGCGCCATGAATAGACCACTGCACGCAGATAATTCTAATCCTCGAACCGAGTACTGGCCGACGATTAAACGGAAGAAACGGTTCCACGCTCTTTCAAAACTTGCGCGTTATTTCGTTTAAGCGTTCTTCGAATTTCGCACGGCACCTTTTCGTTTCCAAAACCTAATCGATTCGCCGCTCTTGTATCGCGAGATTTAAACATCCGTCGAGTTCTTCGACGTCACAATTTTTCGAAATATTTCAAGTTAACGAACTTTGCGCTCGACGATTTTTTCGCTAAATCTTTGATTTTCTACTAAAAAAACTGACGATACTTTTTTGAGTAGTAAATAAAGAATTGCGAAATTATTTGATTTCGATACCCCGCACCCTGTTACGTTACATTAAATTTAGTATATTAATTAATATCTATCTTCTAAATTTTATGAAATGGTGACTGAAGTTCACCTCTCGAGCGCAAAGTGTTAATCCGATTAAATGCTTCGTTGTTTTCTTCAAAATTTCCTCGAATTGGAAGTTTATTCCACCATAAACACACCTCGAAAGAGACTTCCGGTTTAGATGGTTTTCATAGATCTCCAGATATATCCCCTTCCTTCTATCCTCGTATTTTACTCAACACGCGAAAAGAAATGAAAAAATCGCGAATTCCATGGAAAGTTGGCTGTCTAGCCAGAAGACGAAGCACTGTGCCACTCACGGTGCATTAAAATAATCTCAACCTGGCAAATCCTCCAACCCATAAAACCACTCAAGGTCTATTACTTCTCGCGAGAGTAAAAGACAGACACGAGGACACCTCTCCGGACAAACTCTGACGAACTCCGCCGATAAACCACGGGCCGGCATACCTTTCGTTTTACGTTTCTTCATAAACCAAGAATATCAGAAGCAACGCGAGTGTTGCCGCATCTCCCGCGACTGTCGAGCTGTCCTCATCGAGCCGGGGTCGATTAAAGCGCAAACGCTGGCCGAAACCGCTCCGTCGACTTCCCACGGCTGTTGACATGTTTTGTGTTCATTAGTCGGCCCCGGAGAGAGAAGGAGAGACTAAAAGATAGAGAGAGAGGTTGGCGCGCACAGGCGGCGAAGAGAGTTGCATGGAGCACGGCGTGAGAATAGCCGGTTCGAAACGATTGTCGTCGTCGCGGTGCCCGCTCGCGAAACCTTCCTCCGCGATCGCGGAATTTTATGGCCGCGGCCGCGCCGCTCGTCAGAGCCTGGCTAAAGGGGACTCTACCGTTAGAGCGAGAAGCACGTGAGAAAAGAAACGAGTTGAGCGTGAATTTCAGGGTTCTCGAGGCGGTATCACCGGCGAACGCCGCTTACGAGAGAATAAAATTAGCCGAGGAATGCGGATGGAAGGAGTGGACTGTTAATGTTCACGGTTCGGGTCTCCAATTCGTTTGGATCTCGTTGAACGTTATGCGCGACACGTGTTGACCAGAGTTTCCGGAAGATCGTTCTTGTAAGAGGGCGTGATTTAGTGGATGGAAAATAATTCGCCTACTGCACGCTACGGGTCTACCTCTTCGGCTTCGTTCCACGTTCTACCGAATTCTTGCAATTCTCGATTACTTAATTCACCGATGAATTAAATAAGAGAGACAGAGAGAGAGAAGGATATTTCCGAACGTGTAGAATTATCTTCAAATAATCGGATATACCCGATTCTTTGCTTCCGTAGTCAGGATTTGAAGAGTGTACGTGTAGGGGTACTTTTGATTGGCAAATATATATGTTGCTTTATTCCAATATATATTTATTACGAGTTAACCCTTTGCGAAGTAGACTGTAACGCGGAACCGAGCCGCTGTCACGATAGTCATTCAAAACAGCGCTTATTCTAGTCAAACGCGATTTTCGTTCATAGCGACGCTGGCAGTAAGGACATAAGATAGTCCACCATTTAACACTATGCCGTCTGAAGACACCACGTTGGTGTCTTGCAAAAACTATCAGGCAAATGCTGTGACACCACGTTGGTGTCATGCTCAAACGACGAGTCAGTTCTAATACCACGTTGGTGTCTTGCGAAAACTATCAGGCAAATGCTGTGACACCACGTTGGTGTCATGCTCAAACGACGAGTCAGTTCTATCGGTGTGAAACGGAAAAATCCCGATTAAACGTGCGGACGGCATAGTGTTAACTTGGGACGGGCGGTCCTAGGGCCGCATATATGTGTTAGTAAGCATATTTGTGGAGTAAGGTATAAACTGAAAGACTAGGCTAGTAACTGATACGATTACGCAACTAACGCTCGTATATCGACTCTTCTTCAAACTAAAGGATTGCCTTAAGACAGCCCTTGCATCCTTGTTTGAATCTATTCTCTCGTACGCATGCTTTCTTCCTCGTTCACCCGTCAGTGGGCCAGGTACTCCAAACACTCGGACGCATTTCCAATTTTGGCTCCTTGTTCGCACTCAATACAGTCATAAATATCCCGTTCATCCGATTCTTGCACGCGATCCAAGATATCCTTCCACGTGCACTCCAGACGTCACTCGAAACATTCGACCTGATCTCTAGATTGCTGTTTATTTCTCATATGTAGGCCCAAGTAGTATAGTTCCCTTGCATTCCTACATACGTCATCCTAGAAGCCTGAAAATTGGTAAATCATTTATCGTAGTATACAAGTTTGAAATTTCCCGTTCCATTTGTTGTTACACGAAACTTGTCAGTGAAACCTAGAATTTGCCAATCTTCGGGTTTCCAGAATCACGCGTACATATTTTTCGATTTATTAGAATTCGTAGAGCTGACAACTGTCAATTTTTCTTGTCCCGTAAATAAGCGATTTATTTGTTGGCGACTCGTCGACGTCTTCTAATTATCTCCATCGAGTTTCGACAGATATTTCAATTTCGCGATCGCTCTGTCAAAATGACCGCTTCTAACGCAGCGATCTTTCCATCGCGGTTCTTTCGATTAAGCGTAATAACGCGTAAATCGTGGGCAACCGAAGCAGCGTTGTGTCATGCCAGTTGCCTCACCGGTAGTTTTCTCTCTCATTTGCGATCGCGGAGAAATCGGACGATTTCCAACCAGGTGGAGAATTAGCGACAGAGAAGAGGGCTATTATCCGCGTGCGACGCGAGCGTGGTTCCGAGGCCGCGACAACGCGAGTACGTTCGACACGGTTAGCGCGATGGCATAAGAAGGTTTGGAGAAAATTGACGTATTCCGCGGGAAAGTGGAAAAGTCGGCCAGCTACCGTGACCTGTTCGCGCAGGGGGCATTGAAATTTGACTGGCTGAGAAATTTTGTTGCTCGGCCTGGCGTCGATGAATATTCCTGCATTTATTTCTCGCGTTCAGGCAGATGTTTGAATCGATAAATAACGAGCAGATGACTTTACATAATGTTTTATTCATTAATGGATTACTTTTACTTCCATACGCGTTACAAAATATTAAATGTTCGGCATTTTTTTCCCGCTCTTACTTCGCGTTACATCGATGTGATTTATGTCGCAAGCCCAGGCCCCTGAATTATGTATTCGCTCCGTGAAATCGAATTCTGCGTCGAGATCGCATTCAAATACTAATGACACCGTGACGTAATATCGTGTTATTCTAAACGCCAAGTTTCTTCTTTTCAATCTTGCCTCGCGTGAATAGACCCAGTTCCCTAAGAACCGGCGAGGAAAGTGCCGGGGGAATATGAATTGCCTTAATTCGTTTCGCGTCGTTCGCTTTTCTTCCAACTCTGGATGTCAGGAAAAATCGCTCTTCATACCCGAAACGATACTCGAAAATTCATCCGATCGTCGAGTTAGCCGAGTGCAAAGGAAGTAAATCAATCGCGGCGAGTCTCGTTAGCCATTCCCGGATAACCCGATGGCGATTACAGGTAGAATTCGGCGCGATCCTGATGACGATACTCTTAGAATCGACGCGGAACACACCCCCGCTGAACCTTTAACCTCGCGACGCGACGGCTGCTCGTCTCGAGAGTCCCGACCGATCTTGCCGAGTTCCGCAATTCGGGATGCTCGTGATGTCCGCGAGTACGAATTCAAACGAAGGCACAAAGCCGTGGTGGAACACGGAGACGTTTTACGAAGCTCGTCCCACCGCTCGTAGATTCAGCAGAAACGATGGCTCGAGTCGGTTCACTGACAGACGCGAATAAAGGACCGATGATAACGAGCAGACGGCACTGCGAAATGAACGGTGACATCTCGTCGAGTGGCGTCGGATTATGACGATGGAAGCGGTTATGAATTTTCATGACTTGGCCCGTTTGAAAGAGAGCCTGACAGAAACTAACTCCGCGGATAAATTACGATTATTCCGTCGAACAGTTGTCGAGCTGCCCTTTTCTTTTTTTCCCTTTCCCCATTAACCCGGGCCAGATTTAGCCCGCCAGTGGGCGAGTGTCCTCCGCGAAACTTGAATTCCGCCCGGGAATGCCACCTCGCGGGGTTAGATTTACCGAGCTGTCCAGCCTCGGAGGAGTCAGTCGCGAGATTTTAATCCCGGTTCCCCGGGTTGATCGGGATTAATTAGATAAACTTGGGAAATTATTTTCGCTGGATGTTGAACCTGCCTATTAAAATTCCGCGCTCGACTCGTATCCTCGTGTCCTTGTAAACAAGCATGATAGATCAAATGTATCGACTGATGATAATTCATGTACCGTTGATGTGGAAACGATACGAAGAGACTGACGACCGGGGATTCTTGCGAGATGATAAAAATCGACGCATTACGCGTGATGC
The DNA here is from genome assembly GCF_001483705.2 of Eufriesea mexicana. Classification (NCBI taxonomy): domain Eukaryota; kingdom Metazoa; phylum Arthropoda; class Insecta; order Hymenoptera; family Apidae; genus Eufriesea; species Eufriesea mexicana. Next base: position 1,228,627 of record NW_016909080.1, read on the forward strand.
TGACACCAAAGGGGTGGAGATGGGGTCCATGCTGGCGAGTACGCGCGCCATTAACGAGTCGAAGGAACCGGTCGTTTGGTTTCGTAGTTAGTCGTCGACGGGGAAACGCATTCGAAAATAAATGATTTGTCAAATGGCTGATTAATCGAGGAAACGGTTGTTCCTCTCCGTCGACGTCGGTCAAGATTAATCAGCTTCTGATTAATGCGCGAAGTCGGGAACAACGTGATTACCGATGACCGCGATGGCCTGCCGGGAAAAAGGGAGGGAACCGGTGATTATTTAAAGCAGAAAACCGCAGAAGGTGGATCGTGGACGGTTTAAAACGTTCATCGAGTCCTCGATCCATCGGATAGCGTTGGCTCTCGGTTTCTAGGATGCTTCAGCCTGGATTACGAAAGTTCCTGCATCGGTTCATCTCGTGGAAAGGTTTAACGAAACTATTAGAGCTGATGGCCGCAATTATGATCCCCGATTTCTTCGCTCCTATCGAGGCTAGTTGCTGAAGTCCTTTCGATCGCAGGTGTCCCGATCGCGGCAGTGTTTGCAACCATTCCACTCCTTTTTGTCGATTTGAAATACTTTTGACCAGGGGCGATTTACTATGATTATGTACTCTGATAATTATACGTTCCAACTTTCCGTCCGATTTTTAGCTGTTACTAATGTTCCCCGTGATTTCTCTGATGAATACATCTCGGATTAAATCCCGAGTTTCCTGATTCTAATAACTTAATGGCTCTCATTTACCGCGATAACGAAATTATAATTATTATAATTTAACGCTGATCCGGGGATCATTTGTATCACTTAATTTCGTGTAGTAAGACTTCGTACAGTCTTTGGACATCCCTCGCGTAGCAGGGCCGTTGAATAAATATTATTAAAATAATTAAAGACACTTGGAGAACACATTCTTCGAGTATGTATTACTTCTAATAAGGAGAGTGCGAGTCTTTCGGGTCATAGATTTAGTCTATAGTCTATAGTAGATTTATATTATTATTTTATAGTAGATTTAGTTTATAGAAAATATATCGTTATAAGGGCAACTACTCCATACTTTTCGAGATATTTACGATTACAGTTTTATTATTGCCTTAATTACAAGTTTATTTCGAATATTTATCAGGTACCCTTGTGGCCCAATGGCGATATCCGAAAATTCCCTCGCTGGTGACAATTTTCCCATGTTGTTGTTAGGCCATAGAACTATTCGGAAGAAATCTTTAGTTAAAACTAAAAACTATCGAGTAGTTGCCTTTGTAATGATACAAAGTTTCAACTAAATCCATGACTCGAAGGACTTCCACTCTCCTTGTAAGTTAACTTTAGCGTGTTTTTCAAATAGTACGCAATTCCAAGAACACGGTTGCGGTACAAGACGGAAAACATCCCCTAATTTACATACGTTCTATAAATTTCCATGAATTAGAATTCACCGTGTTATAGCAGTCTCGAATATCCCTTATTTTTCCACCTATGTCGTTATTAGATTTTATATCGTTCCAATAAAAATGATCGTAAATCTCGAAATTATTCTCCGTTTAAGAAATCGCAGAGGACACCCTGTATAATGATAGGATGCGTCGCGACGTGTCAGTATCACGGAGGACGCATCGACGTCCATGATGTCCTTCTGCGCGTTTTCCACGCGCGTCGAAAGCGGCCGTGTTTATTCCACGGCATCGAAAAGTCCTTCACATTTGGCGAAGAAAAGAGCGAAATGACGCGATGAATTACAGCGGCCATAAACGAAGCTATTAGAATACGCGGACAAAGTGTCGAATGTCATTGGAAGCGGCGTTTGCGCGGTAGAATCGTCCTTTCAGAAACACCCGCGATCGTATTAATCACTCGCGGAAATTTCGCAGAAACAAACCAACACCTTAGCGAGGCCATTCTTCAAGCTCGCCAGCATCGGACCAAGTTACTGGCATGTAAAAGGCCGCGGCTCACGCTACATTACACGCTCCTACGTTTCGCTCGATCCATCACGCCTTCGTGTCCTGCCGCAATTATATATATATAGATACGAGAGTGCACGCGTTCTCCGCGGGAACGCTCGTCGAACACGCCCCTTAAAATCGAATCTCTCTGCCTTTGCGCGAAGAAAAACCCACATTTTCCCACTAATTTTCCCCCCGATAGCACCTTTGCGCACCTGCGCTCGAGGAAATTTGAAAAATTGAAATTAAAATCGGCCAAATTATAAAATTATCGTGTCTTAGGCCCTTTACGTATCTGCACTCGGGGAAATTTGAAAAGTTAAAATTAAAATCGGTCAAATTATAAAATTATCGTGTCTTAGCACCTTTGCGCACCTGCGCTCGAGGAAATTGGAAAAATTGAAATTAAAATCGGTGAAATTATAAAATTATCGTGTCTTCGACTACTCTATTGCATTTTGGATTCAATTACCGAAGTATCTTCAATTTTATATTCGTATCGTTCGTAGTATAGTTATTATAGGGGTCGTCAGAGTTGGGCACACTTTTCACATGTTCAACCATGTTCAGTATAATATTAGCCCTAGGACAAGCGTAGCTTCACTTTCTGCGATTTGACAGAATATCGTGTAATGCTAATCTTCGCTGTATAGGATGAAGTATCGGTAGATTGATATTATTGTAATAATTTTTAAATTACTAGCGGTGCAATGGGTGGTAAGACTGAAACGTAAGCTTGCATATGAACGAAGTTTATCTTACCGTCTCAGTCGCGTTCCGTAGATTCAATGATCGGTATCGTGATCCGCATAAAAGTCTGATAAATAACGCATCCAATTGGAGTACCTCCACCGTATATCCTGATCACCACTCACCTAGACAGGTCTCGTTAACCCTCGCGATACGAAGGATGACCATAATCACCACTACTGGCTGCATAGCCGAAGGGTGACTGAAGTCCGCCATTACCGGTACTACTTCTCAATTGACGTATCCCTATCTTTCTCTCTCTCTTCTTCCTTCTCCGACGAATCTTCGATCTCTAGAAAAATAACTATCCGCGCAGGTCGAATTTAAGCAGTATACCTTCAGCAGTACATTTATCGTATGTCTTGGTTAGCGTGTCGGAACCAGTGTTCGCTATGTTGTCTCAGGCAGTGCCTACCAGGCACTAATAGAAGCTCTTGCCAGGGGTAGCACTTGTACCCGGAAATTCGCGAGTGCCGTGCTTGGAAAAAGCCCTCCGTCATCCGTTGAGGACCTTCATCGGTACAGTGGACCATCGTGGTCCCAACCAAGATACACCGCAAGGTTGGCTCGTTGTTCGCCAAAGTCGTGAGCATATGGAGGATTCACATCGCGGAGAAAAGAAATGCCGGAAACTATGAATGCCGGCTAGGCAACCGGTGCAATCGGTGCGGATCGCGTGCATCGGTCGGGTTCGCATGGTCCGTGTATGCATGGGTAATCGGTGCATAGGGATTCCGACGGCGGGTGTCCTGGTCGTGTCGACATTAATACGCGATCGGATCTCTCTGGTGAAAAATGCGCACGATCAGTCAGCGCAGCGTCTGTGCTAGCGCGCGCGCGCCGAGGCGCATCGAGGCCTCATCTGCCGCGACTTCTTCGTCGTGATTGCATTTGTATGGATCTGATCCCGCAGCGGGCCACAGAGCTAAGAGGATCGCGGACTCGGGATCATCGCGATGCATCCTCTGGGACGATTCCCGCCCGGTCCACGTGCCTGTCTCTCGTGCGTTCCTCTGGTCATTATAAATTCATCTTCGATCGCGGTTATGCTTGTCGACGAGGATGCAACGGTTGGATGCGCGATTCGATCGACCGGGCATCTTCTTTTCGCCCGTCCGCAGGGTTGTACTTCCGCGAGCGTGCCGGGCGATTTCGAGCGGATTTCAAGCAGGACCTCGTGTGGCCGTCGTTTGATCTCGTTGCGTTCCAGCAACGGCCAGTCGGATAATCTCTGGCGAATTTCTACGGAAGCGATGCCTCTTGTTGCATGTCAGGAGGTCATTATAAATTCATCTCCAGTCACGCTCCCCTAAGTGCTTCTGACCCTTGCGCTCTGTTATTCTAACTACGCTTGAAGGACTTACGCGCTCCTCCGCTCGCAACGGGACTTCACTGTCCGGGCTGTGTGTTCCACGTGGGCACAGGTACTCCGCGAGTTTCGTCGATCGGTGACAAGAGACCTCTGCTGGCCAGCGTTGTGCGCCTGATAGATTTATCGTTCGGCCGTCTCAGTATGTGTGGATGTAGCAAGACTGATTTATAGAAGAGCCTGTTCCTACGAAGATCGCTCGTAGGGAATGTAGGACTCTGCTGTTCCTCGGGGTGACATACTTCCCTGTCTGCTTGCGGACATACCGATGCTGATTGCCAGTTCACGTGGTACCAGGGATGTTTGCTGCAATTGGTTATTTAATTCCCAAATTGTACCGTTTCTTCCACAATTTTGTCCCCGGTTTGGTACGGAGAACTCGCGGCCAACTGGATTCGTTATAGCGCAGGGGCTAAACCGCAACGTGGCTTTTATATTTGCGTAAACTATATTCGCGCAAAACTCGCGACGTGCTATGTTGCGAATAACGTCTCGTAATAACTGTACGTGCATTCTTTATGGTCCACTTCCATCGTTAGGTTTTATTCGAATTGCCTAAACATACCAGGTGTCGCTAGGAGCGTCTAGCAACATGGAGCAGGAGATTGGAACTCTCCGAGGGGATTAGATCGCGATGGGATTTTTATATTTATGAAAACTATATTCACGGGTAATCGAATTACCCGATAGCCACGCCTATCTCCAGACCTGTAGTTTGATCCACGAACCTCCCGTTATGCAAAAATTCGCTTACTCGAATAACTATATCTTTCTGTCATTTCGAACAATGGAGGTCGTAAACGGATAGGCCAACTAATAGAGTGACTATCCGACAAACGAAAGATCAGAGATCAACACCCAGTCCATTAATCCCATCGGCCAAATACTTTTTCTCCCTGTTCAGAGACAATAAGGCAATTCTACACCTATAATGACAATCATTTGTTTCCGCGCAATGTAACGACGAACAGAAGCGAATAAATTCAGCCGTGCACGTGGCGCGGTGTGACAGGTCTCGAAAGGCTGTTACGAAACGTAGAATCATCCTTCAGAAACGCGTATATACCCTTTCGTGGAAACATCATCGCGTAGACACGACTTAGCTACTCCGCGGAGCCTACTAGTCTGACCGGTCACGGTCTAATAGGACGAATCTTCTCTGACGCAGTCGCGAAGTTAGTTAGGTCAGGGGAATTTTCGTTATCGGCTGGAAAGGGGTCGCGTCTGCGAATAGGATTACGTCTGCATTCCTCGGGAAGGAAAAGAGCGAAGAAGTCGCGTGAGGGGCGCAAAGAGATAGGGCGATAAATGGCGGGTGTAGACGCGGAATCAATGTTAACTGTTTAACCTAAGATAAGAAGAGACTTATCCTATTACTCCGCGAGAGGAAGAGTGTGAAAGGAATCGTCAAAGTCCTCTCGAGCTTTGCGTCCCAGAGAGCGAAAAGCTTAGGGTTCTGGTGGATAAGTCTGTGAGAAATTACGCGTGAATCATCGGATCTCTCGGCCATCGGACGTGTTCCCGTGAAAGGCTCAGTTCCTTCTGATCGATTTCGCAAAAACCGTTTTCCGTGCTATCGCTGGCCAGCGTTTGTCCGTGGGCGAACAAGCCGGGCTACGCCGAACACGTAGATAATAATAGTGATTACTCACCGGTAATGAGTTTAATTAATCTTCCGCGGGACGAGATCATTCGATGGACTTTCGATCTAAATGTCGTGCCTGTGGATGAGGCAAATCCGCCATTGCGCCATCGGCGGCAACGTCTCACCAGAGATGATTCGCCGCGTGATATTCCGCTGTGCGAACAATTGCACGTCGGCCAGCTGCAGTTCTTTTTTCCCTTTTTTGTTTTCGCGATTACGTGGATCGTTTTGTTATAAGGAGTCTTTAGTAACACAAACTAGCGATTTGTAAAGGATACGCGGCAAACCTGGATTTAACACGGCTTTGGGATCGCTCGTGTTGCTTGATGGATTCGAGGTTCGGGTTACGAAGTACGCGCAGTCTTTTTCCGAGCCTCCGCTGCCCGAGTGATCTATGATATCTTATTGTGCGCATTATGGCGACTTTCTTTTGTGTCTCGTGATTAATCGCCTTAAGTAAAATTTCTAATTAACCGATAAACCGAAGGATCGTGGATATTGATAGCGAGAGGCTGAGGATTACGTCAGGCTTAATAGTGCAATTAAACGAGTGGTATATGCGAGGAAAAATATAGCCGGGGAAAATACCGCATAGCGTTGGATTAAAGGCAAACGCGCGTTTAATACCCAAGTTGACTACTTTTATACCGGCGTTTACGAGGCGAATAAAATCACCATCCACGATCGACGGATCTCTAAACGCTTGTCCCGCGAGTATCCATTTTTACACGGTAAACGAATATTCTTTTTTCGCGAGCCACCATTGTGGATTCACGTTGCGATTTTGGAAAAATTTAGTGACCCGAAGTTAGTCGATAGTGGAGGAAATTCGTCGTCAAACGTGCACACCTGAGCATCGACGATTCGAAAGCGGTTAACCCTTATCGGTCGTAAGTCACCCCTCACGTGACAACAGTACTTCCTCGTTGCGGTTGTACGTTACGTGGAAGGTGACAAGACGGAAATTTTTCGCATATTTATCGAGACCAGCTACGCGCTAATGAGAATCGCTAGTGTAACAAGCTAGCGTGCGATAAGAGATAATAACGAAACTATATCGTCCATATTCCGAAGATAAATTGTTGGATCTTCAGGATCCATCGAAGAATATCTCTACAGAAATTCTCGTAACGAAAATTTTCTCAGAAATCGCTATTTTCGCTGTCACTTTTTAACCAAAGGTGCGATGTTAAACGCGCACGCGCTAAGTCACTGTATTATGCAATCGATTAGATGGCTATAAGATAAAAAGAATTACGATAGATTGGACGACATAACAGGCTAGCGGTAATTGCAGCATCGAAATCAGTCTAGGAACCCAGATTGCCGGATTCTCGCGTCGTCGGGACTCTGGAAACGTAACAGGCTGGAGGCTACAAATGTCTCGTGATTCATGCGCCACGTGTACTCAGGAACGTACATAGTCGTGCGGCGTGTAGCTCGTTGCCTGTTCGGGGCCCGTGTCGCGTGCTTGCTTTCCGCGGCTTTCCAGGAACGCCTTCCCATTGTCGCCGCCATCGTCGTCGTCGTCGTAGTCGGTGGCGTTGCTGGGATCCCGGATACGCGATTGTTTGTTTTACGGGGCGGCCGTTGTTGGGGAAAAATTGCGGTACACGGATTAAGAGACTTCCTTTCAATTTCCGCGCGGCGCGGCGCGAGCGATTGTACTGTAAAAGGACAAATGGCAGCCGCCGATATCGCTGTCTTCCTTTGCGGTCTGGCCGCGAAAACGCACAAAGGAGCCAGCTTTCGAGCGACGAGGCCGGCTGATCAATGCGTCGCGTGCAAGCCTGGCCCCACGGCGGAATATGGGAAATTTACATCGTTAGCCATTCGCCGGCTTCCATTTCCGAGGCAAATAGAAATTTCGTATTAGGCAAGCGAGCGCGGCGACACGCGCTGCCGTGTCTTTTGTGCGCTGCGCGCCATTGCGAAACCCGCGTGTAAGTTACGCGCGTGTACGTGCGCGCGTTCGCGTATGACTGGTTATTTGCTGGCCGGGATAAAAGGTAGACTGGTTATTGTCTGACGAATTTAGAATTCGACTTCGGTATGGTGGTATACTGCGCGCTAGGGCGTTGATTATGCGGTACAGATAGTCCCGCGAGGAAATACCGAGTGGAGCAGAACAGGACCTCCGGTGTGCTATGGCGTACGCGTTCCCTGTGATTCGAGAAACATTGTAATGGAGCAGTGGTGTACGTTGAAATTGACTTTTTCTATTTCACGCAGATAATTTCCATTCCTCGAATGTTTACAGTTTGACTTAGAGTCGGCGTGGTATCGCAAGTAGTCGCGAATCTCGAGTAGTGTATACTTAACGCGTGGTTTACGGGGATGCGTCATTTTGGGGGGAAAATCATCGAAACCGTAAATACGGATTAATTTTCCATAACTGTATATCTCATAGTATCGTTTGTAATTTAATAGCGTATAACTATGTTGCCATTTAAGTTGTTTCTTTTTTCCTTTTTTTTTTTTTTTTTTTTTTTTTTTAATTTCTGACGAGAAATGTCCATAACCTAGTAGACCGTTTATCTTCCGAGATACGCTTGCTAAAATTATAAACGGGACAAATATATTCGAGAAACAGAGGAGTAACATCGGTCATCAGTAAAAACCTATATTAATGGCTTCGCGGTAGTCCTTTGTCACCTTGTTCTCGCGTCTGCCAGTCAGTCGACTCCGAGACACGTCAGTGTACAGTTGTCTTTATTAATGAATAATCACGCGATTATCCAAATTCGTTCTGCCCTGCGAATAGTATCTTATTCGCGAATTGTACATCGATGGATCCTATTTTGAATTTTAATCTTCGTTCCTCATCGTTGTTTGCTTTTTAAATGAAAATATCTGACGATCGGGGTAAAACGCAGGACCTACGTCCCGCGATCCCTGCCTAGACCGCGGAACGTAAATCTGCCGAATCTCCGTGAAGAAACACACCCATTAATCCATCGAAAGGTATAAGCAACCGCGTGGAATCCCGTCACAGAGATTGCATCTTCCTCTCTCTCTCTCTCTCTCTCTCTCTCTTTTTCTGCATCTGGCCTGATCAGTCTCGTAGGAAGTTCCTTCCTTCCGTGCGAACGTGCCGATGGACCCGAGCCCTGCTGGTCCCGGGCTCTTCCGCGTAGCAAAGGAAAGCAATTCGCTGGCGCGAAAAAATGGGCAGTGATTCATGCGCCGCGTGCGCCACGGAGCGTGGACGGGGGGCGGCGGGGGCCAGAAGGGGACGTATGTCGTTGGCCTGTCGTACTTCCTTTCCCGTGAGCCCCGGGAAGTCTATTCAGAGGCCGCGCCACGACGTCCAGCATCCACATAGGGCCCCGGAGCGTTCCACGGTGATTACCATATTGCATGTCACATTGTCGGCGCACCCCACGAACGAGAAGAAGAGGTGGAGGAGGTGGAGGTGGAGGAGGAGCAGCGGCCACGGAGGACGGAGGAGGACAAGGAGGATGAGGACGCTAACCACATTGCAATATACCGGAGGGCACGGCGTCTATAAACCACCGCAATTCTATCTACGTCCCTTCTAAGCGTACATAACTCCTGCCGCCAGGATTAAGCCTTTTATAGTCCTTTGAAGCGGCGGGCCCTCGCTTCTTTCCGTCTCCTGCCTCTCTGCTACGGCTTCTCTCTTCCGAACCTGCCAGCAGCCTCTTTCTTCTTAGCGTCTCTCTAGTCCTCTGCGTCCCCTCCTTTCCCCTTTTTTCCCTTTTTTCCCTTTTTCTTTTCGCCAACGCGTTGTTCTTGCCTCCACCGTTTGTTGCGTGTTGCGTCCTATGGCGTAAAAGGCCCATGGGGGGTGAGTATGGCGGTTCTTCTCGGAAAGTCTGCGTCTCCGTAGCACCCGACTCAGGGATCGATGTAGGTTCGAGCATTCGCAGTTTCGGATTTTCTCGCGAACTGGGAATTATACGGGATCGAGTACAGCGTTAATTTCTGTACAATTTTTGGAGACTTTGTATCGGATTTGAAAGGACCCGGTATAATTCGTCACGATGCAATAGAAGTACCTTAACGAGACTGAACGAAAAGCGTTACTCGAGAATAAATTAAACGGAAGGGAAAACTACGTAATTAGTGGTCTCGTTAGCACTGCCTAATTTTCCTTCTTCCATTCACCGCCATTGTACCAGCCTCCTCGGACCAGCCACCGGCAAACTTCCGCCATCAAGACGAATTACTCGTGAAAACGGGCATTAACCACCGCGAGTCAATAAATACACAGCCTCTTTGAGCAACGACAACGAGGCGAGTCCCTTTAATTGGTGGCGCTCGCTGGATTTTCTTTAAAAAGAAAAAGAACAAAAACACCAAGTAGAGATAGAGGAGAAGAAAAAGAAAACGGAGAGAGCGAGGACAGCAACCGTGAGAGGACGTAGAAGAGGAGAGAAGGCGTTCTTTGAAGCGTGGTTTCCGGAGACGCAGGCGTCTGACAGACAGAAAAGACAGCCTCGGGATTCAGTTTAATATCGCGAGTTTTCTTTCACACTCGTCCAGCGAGACGTTCCCGCGCGGAGAGTGAAAAACGAGTAATTCTTTTATCGCGATATCCTGCGAGGACGCGGGAAAGGGGGTGCGGCGACAGGGGATGAAGCATAGAAAGACGCGAGGAAAGGCCGGCCAAAAGGTGGATACGTCGGCTGGCAAGTTCGCCAACTTTAATACCTAGAGTTTTCTCCTACGTATCTCCTCTTTCCTCGCTTTCTTCTTTCCCTTTGCCCCGCGCAGACGGCCCGGTTGAATACGAAACGCGTATATTACCGCGATACGCGCGTTCCTGATCACGCTTCAAGTTTTTACGAGAGCAAGTATCGATAGGGTTGCAGGTTAGGGGGTGTAAGAATATGGAGGAAGAATTTTTCCAGTGATAAATGTAAATGCGAACCCTGCAACGTTTTATCCAGGTTTATAGGTAGATTATAAGATGAAGAGAATTTAAATGAAATGCTAGTTTAAGGGTGATAATTATCGTGCATCGCGATAGAATTCGATTTTGAAATGATTTGCGTGGGGGGCTTCCCTCCCTCCATGGGGGGGTCGCGATTTTTGTTGTTCCTGTGTACTGTTCGTTAGTATTCTAATGATGGCCGTCCTGTTACAAGAGATAGTAGATGGAAGGACGCAAGGAAGAGGTGTGTTTCGTCCTGGGCCTGCTAGTGAAATTGTCAAAAGTAAGGTTTTCTAGCAGACCTTAGACCTGGTCAGAGGATATTTAGGTAGCATAGGGATTTGTATTTATGAAAGTGAAGAATTCACCTCGAACCTCCGTTTTTCATCACCTAGTGGTGAGGCGCTCGTAAAAGTTGGTCGCTACTTCTGTATATTATTGTCGATCGAATTGACAGAATTTCGACGATTAACCTCTTGGAACCTCGACCTACGAATAATTTCGCGAATATTTCTGTAATTAGAGATTAATTCGTCCTCGCGGAAGTAACGAAGAGGGCAAATTATTTAGGGGGACGATCCATCGCGAAACGGCGCGACGTCTCGAGGATACGGTGTCCGGCGTGTAAGCGATTGCGAATTTTTGGCAAGGAAACACGCGTTTATCCGGCATCTCCGCGCGATGCTGCGAGAGTCGTGTTCGCGAATGCGGCGAATCAGTCACCGCTGGACAAACAAGGTACCAGCTTCGTACCCGGCATTCCACGCGTCGTTTCCGTCGAGAAAATTCGCATTCTTCCCCCGAGTCGCGTTACATCTACCGGTCGAGCAGCGAGGCAACGAATAAAATGATCGCTTTTAAATTGACCCGGTGCCGGTTAATTACGTAAAGACGGAAAAGAAGAAAAAGGAGGAAATTACGGTGGAGCATGATCGATAAGACGAGAGGGTAGCGAGGGTAGAAAATTTTAATGCAATATTAATATGTATCATTAAAGCGAGGCCGGATCGGATCTACTGCGGATCAGACAGGTGGTTCTACGGATTGATTAGTCGCGACCGATAAACTGCTGCAATTTACGGGACATCGGTAGCGTCGTGGATTCCCGCTTCCCCAATTGAACGGCGAACACGATGGGAACCGATCTGTACCTGGGTAATTGGGGCAGTTACCGTGACGCTGATTATTTTGGCCATGTAAGAATCCCGCGTAATTTGCATCGTAATCGTTCGGATGAAAGGAAAGACGATGGATGACTCTCAGAGATTGGACCCATTCGAGTCAAATAATTTCTACCTCTGACACCTTTGCGAGCAGCAAAGACACCTTCCGTGCTTCTCAATTAATACGAATCTTAACCATTCGCGAAGGAAACTAACCTCTATCGAGGAAACTCCAACTGACCCCCTAACGTCAGCTTCATCGAAACGCACTCTTTCTGCGCTGACACGTCTCGCGAGGTTGTTTCAAAGTAAGGAAAAGGGGGGAGAATAGGAAGCTACCCGGTGGAATGACTCGAAGGGGACTATAAGCGCTTCGAGTCGCGCTTGCTCGCGTGTCGTGCTCGCGCGGAAAACGCGGAGGACAGGACAGTTCCGTCTCACCTAGGACGCTAGCTGAAGGCTACCGGGCGGAGCCTAGAAAACGTCATTAACAGCGTTTAAACGCGCGCGACGCTTTAGGCACGGCACGCTATCGGCTAACGAGCAAGCAGAAGAGTTACGACTCGGCTGCCGATGCTCTGTTTACGTTCCATGATATCACGACATCGTTTACGGGCGCGGGAAATGTTCGCTATTAGAGCGAGATTGCCCATTTGCTGGCCAGCGACACGCTAATTCCTATGATTTCTGCGCGCCCCTGCGGGCCCCTACGGGCCCCGTCCACCCATTCTGCCCTCGTCCCGCTCCTCTGCTTTTCTCTACGCAACGGGCCCCGAGGCCGAACTTTTCTTTTCCCATCTTCCTTCACCCTAGGCCGGCCTACTCGCGCGTTTCCTCTTCTTGCCGGTCCCCTGCACTTCCAGGTATCCAGCCGCGTGATTACCGCAATTTACTCGCCGCCGCGTCGCGCGTTTCCCTCTCTTGGGCCGCGCGGGAAGAAGCCCCGAGTCGCTCGTAGCGTTTTTAGGCGGGCAGTGACTACGCCGACTCCTGCTACGAGTCGTCCGCCGCTTCTTCTGCGCGCGGGACCGCGCCGCGAGGACGACCACGCCAGGTGTAAATTGAGTTATTAAAGTCGCCCGGTTTTTGCCCTACGCCGCGGTGTTTAACGGGTATTATAGGCAGGATTAATCCCACCGATGCACCGGGATATCTCTTCCTCCGCGAGCCGAGTCCTCTCCTCGTATCCGCGTTCTAATTCGCGATGCTCGGTTACGCGCGTGCGTTTTTACCGACCGGGCTCGCTGCGCGGAGAGCCAGCGATGGCTGCCGCGATTGATACGCGGCGAAAAAGCGGAAGGAACGCTTATTAATTGCTTCGAGCGTTTATTTCCGATCGATCCTCGCGTACCGTTTTTCAACTCGAGGCTGTTCGATTCACGGCCTATCTCGGATTGCTAACGAGCCTCGCGCGGCAAAATAGACGAAAAGGGACGGTTTCAGGCACGGTTTGCCGCGTTACGCGTTTCATCCCGCATCACGCGAACGCGAATTTCACGGGTTGATAGAGGTTTCCAGGAGAAATTACCGCCGTTAATACGAAGGTTTAACGAACTGGAAACAATTGCATCGTCTCACTAAGTGCATCGCGGGTCATAAATATTCAAATGCCCGAAGAATACTCGCATACGCGATGTTTTTATAACTCTAATGGATACAGTATTGACCATTTGCATTTAGCGTAAGACAATATTGTCCGACTCGGATTAGCATAACGCGATATTGCCCGTTTTCGATTAGCATACCGAAACACGAAATTCTTCCTACTTTTCACCCCGTGCGAATACGTAACGAGCTTCGGCTCGTTAGCGGACAAAGACGACAAGCGCTATTGGTGAATGTATCCACCCGTTCCCGATGATCATGGTGTCGATTATGGGAAATGTCTCGTAGTTGAGACTGTCACAGAGAGGCTGTCGTAAATCAACAAAAGTCGCGCGCAACCCTTTGCAACCCCTTTGCGTCCCGCGAGACGATCAACGACCTGTAGCCACTATCGTTCTCATCCTTGCCACTTGATGGATTCCGTCTTCAAAGAGATTTGTGGGCTTTCTCGCAAGTCCTCGGAAAACCTCCGTTTCCTGTACGTATAACTTCCAGATCTTCCAATTGTATCCCTGTCTAAGGCAGGACCTGCTTCTAAACATACCCCTCTCAGCTCCACCTCCTATTTATTTCATTTATTTATTTATTTATCTAGTCAACCCGGTCTTCGTAACTCACTTAAAACCAAAAGTTGTATAGTTTTCGTGCCCTTCTATACATAGGCAAACACACATTCTAATATAATATAGTTGTTATAGTTCTAGTTATTAAACGCGTGTTAAATTGGAAAACTTGATCTGCTAGGTTAGCCTTATCGACGTGGCTCAGGACGAAACGCTCATCCCTTTTCCTTTCGTTCCTTCTAGCACCAACGCCACACGAGGATAATTGGTGACACCAGTTAACTTCGACAACCGTGAGGGAGGACTCCCTCACACCGTTCCCCTAGCGTTTTCCTCCTTATACCCGTCGCAAGAAACGAACGTGAATTTCTATCCAGGTAACGATACAACCGGGAAGCACCTAGCGAGCGTCGCAGAGATTAAATTGTCTTCGCGACGTTTCGTCGCGTCCCTTTACGACCTCCAGCCTTAAACGTCCACTCGCTAAAAGGTCCCTCGAGACCTTCGTACCTCGGAACACCCGGACTTTTCAATTATCGCAGCCCTCTAACCCTTCGCGATTACGTCGACTCGTCGTTTCGTCCCGGGACCACTCGTTTTCTCCTATCTCCGCGACCATTGGCGGCCATTCGTACCCCACGACTCCGACGACTCCGAGGACTACGACGTCGACGACGTCGCATCGTTCCCCGAATCTGCGCACGTACACGTGTCATTTGCGCCATCTCGCTTCGCGTATTTTGCTTTTCACTCAGTATTCTGCGAAACGGCCAATTACGCTGCACCGCCACGGTGGCCATTAGACGGCCGCGTCGCGACGCCGGGCCTACGCGCGGAACCGTCGCGGCCGTCGACGACGAAGAACTTGGCGAGGTTGGAAGCAGACGGAAATTAATTAATTTGCGGTTTACGATCGCTCGTTTTTACCACAACGCGTTCCTCCTCTCTTTACGATCCTTCCCTTTTTGTTTAAACCATCGACAGGTGGTTTTATGCGATCGAGGGCTCCTTTCTTAGGGGCAGACTCCAATCGCGGGGTTGCTTTAATAGAGACGTATGCCGTATGATTGATATTAAATTTTATCGGGAAATGAGACTCCGATGCGACGAGAGCGCGTATTTTAATCGGGCCTCGGTGTAATTAAAAGTTAAGTGGCTGCGATGGATTTTGCGACTCGCTATATATTACGCGCGTGTACCTACGTAATTACAGTTTCAGCACCGCCGGTTAATGCCCGAGCTACATCCACCGCTACTTGCACCGCGGTCATCGCGATTGCATCGCGACGTTTAAAACGCTTCGCTGGAAAGTAAAAACCCGGCGACATCGTGACAATCTCGCAGCCGGGGCACTAGCCAGGTACCGAACCCGCGAGTACCCTGTCCACTTGCGAGATTTCCCCCGTTAATCCCTTGCTTTACGATTTAAGATTCAACAGCGTGGTCCCAAGACGTAAACAAAACTGCCTTAAATTATATCCATCGCACGTGCGTGACACGTGGTGTTCGCATTTGGCCCGACCGATGTGTCACGTGCCAGGCTCGTGATAGTCAACTTTGGCCCGACCGACGTACCGCGTGCCAGGCTCGTGATAATCAATTTCGGATCGGAAACCCGACCACGAGCCTCACGCGTGATTGTAGGCCAAAGGGTTAATAACTCGATTCGCTCGTAATCGTCGATTCCCGCGGATTCTGCGAGCCAGCAACAGTTCGTCGATCGGTCAGCGTAATTTCTATCCCGATAATTTATCGCGCAATGTTCGATGAACTTAATCGTGAGTTACGCTAAACGTCCGACATTCTAAGCGCCTCGACTCCATCTATCAACCGCGTTTCCCCATTATTCGTGGCCATGGAAAAATGGCCGAGAGCGAGGGCCCGTGTGGAGCATCGTAGACGATAGCGAAGCCGCAACGGCGACGTCGTATTGTAATCGGGGCCCAACGTCGCGACGACGCGGCTAATGCAAAATGCATCGTCCTCGCCATTGGCTCGCTCGTATTACACGTGAGATCGCGATTGCGTCGCTGGTTTCTTGCGACCCGGCCATCGGTAATGTAACGAGTGTCATTAAGCGACGTTCGCTTAATTCAATTATTATCATACCGCGTTGCACGCCCGGGCCCCCTTCTTCCGCGCCGCGCGCTTCGACCCTTTTTTCCCCGCCAGGTCCCCCTCGCACGCGTGTACTCGTGGCGAACGCGCGCGTTCCGCAATCGTGATTAGAGTCCGCGGACTGACTAATGCGGCAAGAGAATTATTCTATTAGAG
>NW_016909080.1:1244876-1252576 GCF_001483705.2 Eufriesea mexicana
TTCAGCAGCGACTAATAGGATGCCCATTAGCCACGCGGTACGGCCGGCCATAAACAAGCCTACGAGGCAAGGAGACGATAATGTTCGCGAGGGTGTTACGCGGCCAACGGTAATTCGCGTTTCGTCCGACTTCCCACTGTGACCATCGCACCGTGCCAAACCTTATTAGCCCTTTCGCTGGCCCGGACAGAGTACACGAGCGCGTGCAGGGTGTGACCGTTATGGCTGCTTTCTGGGTTAGGCACCCGCTCCAGCTGCATTTATCCTGCCGTGAGTTTGACGGACGGTAGGTTTCTCCTTGCGTTTCTTTCGTTTTTCCCAGGGAAATAGCAATTTTAACTAATCTTCGCGTGTAGTTCAAGCGCGAACGTATGGAATTTCCGTAAAATTAAAATTTAGGCAAAATTGACACTTTTCGGGTGCGATAATTCGAAGCGTCGACGAAACGTTGCGTTTCGAGGAAAATTCTGCTTCGACGAATGTAAAGGTAAAGCGTGAACGTAGAAAATTCGTGCGAAAGTAGAATTATTTTAATTAGCCATAGACACGTGCGCGATAAAGGAGCATTCACACCGAATACTCTTGTTTCACCCTTTCCTTCCACGGAACCGTCTCTCTGCTCCATCGAGCGAGCCTCTATTGCCTGCACGGAAATAGGAATCCGCGTACGCGCTGATTTTACGCGTTCACGCAACCGACACGGTTATCTGAAAATCGTAACCAGCCTCGGTTTCGTTACGTCTTCGTTACGTCGTCGTGAAGCCGACGTAAAGAATCCTTATTGGCGCGCGCGCTGACTCGGCGCAATTAAAGTTGGCTCTCGTGCCCGGAATCCGGCACAATGCGAATCGTCAATTATTAAATAACTATAATGAACGGCGTATAAATTGTACACTCGTTAAGAGGCAGCGAGCGAGCGGGAAAGTATCTATCGCGCATGCAACGATAATTCGCTCTGGCTAACGCCTCGATCGACTTTGACATTAGCGCGTTATAACGGGTGCCCGCAGGCTAACGGTGACCTTTGCTCCATCCTGCTGGCGTGTTTTTCAGGAAATGTCGCCCCATTGACACGGATACCTCGATATTTTTCCCGAGCCCGTGCCCTTTTCCTCGCAGGAAAATTCGCGCCGATGCAGCTCGCGCTGCAACGCCGAAGGACGTTGCGTCCGAGAGAGACACCGATCGACACGGCGAATCAGGATGCTGATTATAGGATTTTTCAGGGTACCGAGGTCTCTCGCGTGCTGGCAAATAAGCGAAAATGGACGCGCGAAAGTCCGCTGAGAAAGAAGATTATTCCGTGCAACTTCTCGGCGTATTAAATTTTTATTTTAAAATACAGGTTAGTATTTTTAATTTCATTTTGTCGATAACGAAGTAATCTCTCGGCGATACCACGAATCGTTTGCCTTTTATTATTTTCTTCATTTATTTTACTCCACTTCTTGTTAGAAGTATAAACAACGCGCGAGCTTTACTTTCGTATTTCTGTTTATAACAAATTCTGTATTCCAAGTAATCGTGATACATCATTTTTTAGTCCCTGGAATCACGGAAATAACAAATTTAACGAGCTTAGGAATGATCCTTGAGAAACTTTTAGTTTCACCTTATCACCTGACTCGTTAACATCGATGATGGTCACGTGAGACAGTAATAAATTTGTTATTTCATCGTAGCCACGATATCCTGCAAGTGTCGTGTGATTGAAAAAGAAAATTCGATTTCTGTTAGTTCGATGTTATTGAAATTTTATTTTCAGAAACCTATTGTTTGGCTTCGCGGTTGTCGTGTCACCTCTTGCCTCGGCGTCGGTCGGGCAGTCGACCGCGAGACGTTGCAGTGTACACACGGTGTGCGTGACTTTCTTATCTAATTCTCAACGTGGCCGAGTTCCCAATTTCGTTCAAATTTTGCAATTTTGTAACAGATTTCGATCTTCAAATCTGCATCGACCAATCGTTCCTTATCACCGAGCATCATCGCACTCGCAAAGGTAGAAGAACCCAACCAAGGCCAGTATCAACACCATAATTTACCCGTAACGACGTATTAAAATTAAAATAACTCTGTCTTAGAAGCAAGAAGCATCTGATGGTGACTGTGATCAACGTGGATGCTCCATTAATTACTACTACCACTTAGTAACTCACTCCCTTTCGATCACATCAGTCTGTCTACAATTTCAATACTCTTCCATCTCTCTTCCTCTTTTTTCTTTCTTTTCGAGCAAGTGTAGAACGACAGATAGAAGAGAATTGGTCCACGATCCGTGCTCGCAAACAACACCGGTTGTTTCGTCCATTTAACCCCTTGGCTACTGTGGGCTCAGAAATTTTGCTCTTGTGACACGGAAGGCGCATATAAGCGCCCAACACAGTTTGCTTTTCTCACACGGAGGGCGTATCTTTATCCAAAATTTTGCCGTTCTCGGCGACTAGAACGACAGATAGAAGAGAATTGGTCCACGATCCGTGCTCGCAAACAACACCGGTTGTTTCCTTCATTTAACCCCTTGGCTACTGTGGGCGCTTATACGCGCTCAGAAATTTTGCTCTTGTGACACGGAAGGCGCATATAAGCGCTCAACACAGTTTGCTTTTCTCACACGGAGGGCGTATCTTTATCCAAAATTTTGCCGTTCTCGGCGGACATTGTAAATGGTGGTACGACCGGTGCGTTTCAATGTCTGCCGTAGTCAAAGGGTTAAGCAGCTACGGGACGAAGCAGTCGATTTTAACGCGACAATTTGGAATTAAGCGGTAAGCCACAAGGGGTCAACGCGTTGCCGCGTGAGCAACGAATGTTCCTCCATCGCGTTATCTCGTGGAATCACGGAAGAATGGAGAGCCATGGAGTGCTCGTGTACCCCGACCGGTCGAGAACTTCTTCGGCCGCTAATTGTCGGGGGTCCAGAAAATTCCTCTCACCTCGCGATGCGGCGCGATCTCTCCTCTCTTCTGTAACGCATAATTATCCACGAGCCGATGGATATACGATACGATGAGCAGAAGAAAGCAATTTAGCAACGAAACGTCGACGATCGCCTGGCTGGAACAACACGTTGGCTATCGTTCCGAGGGCGACTCCGCGAGTGATCCGCGAACTATCCAGCAGGTTCCGCGAAATCGCCACCGTATACGCCATTTACGTCGATCCGGTTCCGCGAAATTTCGAGCGTGCCGGTCGCTCGTACGCGCCGTGTCGATGATTAAGGGTCGTTAATCGAATTAACGACAGGACTTTTCAGGCGAA
This sequence comes from Eufriesea mexicana, assembly GCF_001483705.2. Lineage (NCBI taxonomy): Eukaryota > Metazoa > Arthropoda > Insecta > Hymenoptera > Apidae > Eufriesea > Eufriesea mexicana. The sequence continues at coordinate 1,248,135 of NW_016909080.1, forward strand.
AACATCATGGCCCGTTCCACACGACGGCTAATCGCTTGAAAATCCGTTCCACCGCCGCTGCGTATGATAAAGGCGCCGCAGAGAAACGTAATTTCCTAGCAGCGCTCGCTTTTGTGTTAATTGCCAGCCATCCAGCGGCCAGGGATAGCGGGCTTGTTTTTCCTCTGAATAACAAGTTTTCCGCCGGCCAGAACGCAATTATCCGCCAAGTCGATGCAGCAGCCGTTCCACCGACACACCAAACTTGCGGCCCATGCTTTTCCAGCTAACCTGATCGACCGGCCATTTGCAACTTAATTTCCAAACCTTCGTCGCGTGGCCCTGCAACTCTGCAAGAATACCTCTTCCTTCCGAAATCCCTAGTTCTTCCTTGCTCTTCCTTTTTCTAAAAATCCCCATTTCTTTCTTCCTTCTTCCTCTTCTTCTCTTCGCTTTTCTCCGCGTTTCCAGACGCCCTTTACCCGATCGTAGTCAAATTTTCGAGTTTTAGATAAAGACGAGTTCAGAGATAGTCAGACAGGTGCGAGTTCTGAGAATATGCTCGAGTTTGGAGAGGTTGAGACTTTGGAGGCTGTTAGGGTATCACACTCGCGGACGCTGAGAATTTCACACTGACTGGGACTGGCATTTAGAGGTATAGGTAATTTAAAATATGAAGATTCATGGATCAATGGGAGATGATATTATTATATAAATAGAATCGAATACTCCCGTGATAAATCACGCGTTTTCTGTTGCATTTGTAGGAAGTCGGAGCTGTCGATTTCTCAAGGAGAATAGGTTGTCTTTGGTGTCTAATTGAAATGAAATTTACGAGACAGAACGATTCGGTGTGCAGGGATCGGCGTTAAACCAGATGTCTTCATCATCGGAGATGCTCGGTAAAGATTCTTAATTAAATACTGATAGGTGCGTTTAAACTAACATAATTACGATATTACGCCGTGGTGGAGTTTACCAATTAAATTTAATAGCGCGGCATTTTTTTGTTCTCTTGTTACATCGATTTTATTATTCCCCTAGGCGTTTTTCTTACCTTCTATGATCCATGATCGTGCATGCTTCCATTTTCTTATCGTTTCTCGAACTCTGGTAATACTCGAGACGTAAGTAATATAAATATAAAATACTAGCAATTTCCATGTAACCTAGCTTCGCGAATTTTTTCCTTGCAGAGTGTTTGGAAAGAAATTATTCTAACGGAGTACAATCGAAAACTGTTGCATCCCAGTGAATTCAGAGAGGTCAATCTTTGGGAAGTTGTTAACCACTTGCGCTGGAAAGACGTGTCACGCACGTCGTAATGCTTTTGTCACGGAATCGCCAACCACGTGGTATACACGTCGTTAGGCAGTTGTTACAGAAACACTGGACCGTTCTGACACACGCGTCTGTGAATTTCTTGCCACAGTAAGTGGTTAAGTCTTGAAATACCGTTTCGATAGTGTTATTATTCGCGTTAGAGAATCCCATATTACCGAGAACGTACCCCATAGCACATCGACGCTTCACCACTATGTGCGTCAAGTATCTGGTGTATGGGGCAATAATTCATCTCGTTTTCCTGAGAACTGTTGGTAATTATTACTTATACACGTCAAAATCGGAAGTCTCATCGTTCGTGTTAACCAATAGGAAAATACGTAGTCTCACCATTGGCCAGGTGGGGGTAAATAAACTCTAGACTTTGGAGCACTCTTGAGGGAAACACGCAGTATCGAGTCTACTCTCGCGGTTGATGCACACTCAGGACCACATCTGCTTTTGAACCGTACACACGCTTCCTCAACACGAAGACGTTGTTTATCATACATTAGAAAAGGAAATATATAGTCCACTGAATATTCGAAGATACACGCAATTTCGTACAAACATCACGCATTTTCTGTACCAAGGAACCGATTAACGACCCAGCGAATTTAAAAACAGCCCCGCGGAGTGTATAATAAAGAGAATACGATTTACCATATTCTTCCCCGGTGGCTAACGAGCGCAAAATTATCACGTACCCTTATAAATCAATGTTAATTTCTACCACTCCCTTGAAATTCGATCGCAACCAAATACGAGATAATTCCAACGATTGCGCCCCGTGTTATCGTACACTTTCGCTGTTCCTTCGCATCGTATGCTCCTTTTTCGTTGCTCGAAAGCTAAACTTTACTCAAGGATAACAGGATGTACTTGGCGGAGGAGCAATAAAGGCCAATGGGAGGCCGCGAGGCATAATAAAAATGCTAATTCGCAGCTTAACGCGCGTCATGTTTGTTTAACGAGAACGCTGAAAGTTTCGCGGCCGGCAAATCGGCCAGGTTGAGCTACGCGCCAACAAAATGGCCGGGGAAATGTGTCAGGGAAATGGCGGCGGGCGATCGAACGGTTCCCGAGGTATCGTTGTCATATATTTGATATTTTACCATGTTTAATATTTGATATTTGTATATTAAAATGATTTTAATGTTGCATCGTAGCTGCTGGACATCGGAAACGCGCCCGGCTAATCGGGCAATTCGTGCTGTAAGGTGAAATTATTGCGAGGTGTACTCGTTAAACAGGGTATTTTCTCTATAGAATGTCGCAGAAATACGTGTAATTACATCGTTGAGCTTTGCATGAGGTAAGTATAACATTAAGACAGTATTGCATATTGCAAAAATGTCGAGAAATTAAAGTCATTCTTCATTTTTCAAATCGAAGGAATTCTGAGCCTATTAATTTCGTAGAGTTGGCACGAAAACTTGTGCTAATTCTGCGATATTGTATTAGGCGAACATAACATTAAAAGAGCTATCACGCCGACAGAATTTTAGCCTAGAAATTTCGCCAGAGTTGGCACGAAATCATCTGCCAATTCTGCGATTTTGTATTAGGCGAACATAACATTAAAAGAGCTATCACGCTCACAGAATTTTAGCCTACAAATTTCGCAAAGTCGGCACGAAACCGTATGCCAATTTTGCCACTTTGTATTAGGCGAACATAACATGATAGGAGGTATAACGCTGACACAGTTCCAAGAAATAACGTCATTTCCGAGAATTCCCGGACAATACTTTTGCCGCCACGAAGAAAAATTTCTTGCCAATTCCGTGATTTTGTATCAGGAGAACATAATGTCACAGGAGGTCTATCGTTGAGTCAGTTCTAAGAAATGACGTCACTTCCAAGAATTCTCGGACAAAACTTGTGCCGCCTCGAAGAAAAATTTGCGACTGATTTGGCGATTTTGTATCAGGAGAACATAATGTCACAGGAGGTCTACCGTCGTGTCAGTTCCAAGAAATGACGTCATTTCTAAAAATGCTCGGACAATACTTTTCCCGCCTCGGTGGTCAATACTTTTGCCGCTTCGATGGTCAATACTTTTACCGCGTCTGTGGTCAATACTTTTGCCGCCTCGGTGGTCAATACTTTTGCCGCTTCTATGGTCAATACTTTTGCCGCCTCGGTGGTCAATACTTTTGCCGCTTCTATGGTCAAAACTTTTGCCGCTTCTATGGTCAATACTTTTGCCGCCTCGGTGGTCAATACTTTTGCCGCCTTGAAGAAAAACTTTTGGCCGATTTCGTGACTTTTTACTAGGATAACATGACATGATAGGAGGTCGCTCAACGAGACAGTTCCAAGAAATGACGTGTTTCCAAGAATTCTCGGACGATGCCTTTGCGGCTCCAGCGAGAATTTTTCGACCGATTTCGCGACTTTTTACTAGGATAACATGACATGATAGGAGGTCGACCATCGTGCCACTTCCAAGAAATGACGTTATTTCCAAGAATTCTCGGACAATACCTTTGCAGTCTTGCCGTAAATTTTTCGGCCGATCTCACGACTTTGTACTAGGATAACATGACATGATAGGAGGTCGACCATCGTGCCACTTCCAAGAAATGACGTCATTTCCAAGAATTCTCGGACATTACTTTTGAGGCCTTGGCGAAAATTTCTCGACCGATTTCGCGACTTTCTACTAGGATAACAGAATACCATAGGAGGTCTTTCGCCGGCCGATTCTAAGAAATGACGTCACTTTCTACAAATCTATCTCAACATATTTCGCAGCGTTTGTATGAATATACATAGTACACATAGACTACTGATTGCGGGAGATTTTAATTATTTTACTTACCTTACTTACCTTATTTTCCTTACTTACCTTACCTCCCTAAGTTTTTTCTTCTTTCTTGTTTCTTCAAATATTACTTTAACAGATATTGCCCTCTCTTAATTTTTGCAGTTCGAAGAGAAGAACATTGAAAATTTACAAGAGATAGGAAATATCTTAAACTTTGCGCGTAGCTCTTAGCTTGGTATCGTTTTCCAAAAATTATTCTTTGGAAAACGATACCAATTACCAGGTCTCACCACGTGGAGGTGGCTACGCATCGAGACCCAGACATGCACCCTAGTGGCGCATCCTACTGGCACTATCTGTATCAAAG
>NW_016909080.1:1255360-1270967 GCF_001483705.2 Eufriesea mexicana
CCAAAATCAAGCCGAGGGTCCCTAGCGAGGCCCTGTAGCCGGTCACGCAGGCCCCTGCCACATGGGGGAGAAATTAATCATCCCATGGGGTCTGACCGTAGGCCCATATGCAATGTCCGGCTACAGGACCCATACCCCGGTCGTGCACGCGCTGGTGCCCAGGACGACTAAGGCCGACAGACCCTCGAATTGACCCAGGTGAGTGCCAGCCCGCCGACCACCCTAGAACCGATGCGTGACAAGGGTGGCAGTGGCGAGGGTGAGTGTCGGAACGAATCGTTTGGATGACTTACGAAACATAGAGTTATAGAGTACGCGAGAGTACGTCGCGCAGGCTAGTCGGTACTTAAGAATAATTGCGATTATCGCGAGAACAATTATGTTCTATTTGGCAAACGAGGGGAATAAGAGAGGAAAAATATAAAATGTATTCGCTCCAAGTTAGGTGACTTACCTTTGAACGGATAGCGCGCACATGAAACTTAGTCTAGAGATCTATCTTATGACTACTTAGAACTACTTAGGTCTAGATGTCCTGTAAAACTTAAAAATCTAAAAAAGAAAAAATGTATAAGCCTGAAACAGAAAAAAATATATAAACCTGAAAGAAAACGAATTAGTAAGAGGTAAGAGAATAAAGGAAATGAAACGAATAGAAACCATAAAGGTATACCAAATGGAAGGCACAACCCAACGATGAGACATAAAGAAATCAATTATGAAACATAAACCAACGATAAGACATTCGATTATTATACGAAATATTCGGATTCTCAAATGAAGATAAATAGAAACGGAAAAAGAAAATTAATTAAAACCTGAAAAGAAAATAAATTAAAAATATAAAGAAAATATTATTAAATTATTGGAGGTGGGGTGTGAGTGGAATGAATCACCCCAACCTCTTATGATAGATAAATAACCCAACGATGAGATATAAACACCCCAATGATGAGACATAAAAAGAACCAACGACGAGACATTCGAATATTATACGAAATATTCGAATGTTAAATAAAAATAAATGGAAAAACAAAAAAAATCTAAAAAAATAAAAAATTATTAAAACCTGAAAAAAAGTAATTGTTAATATCTGAAAAGAAACAGAAATTAGTAAATGGGGTGGGGTGTGGGTGGGGGAGCCACCCCCAACCTCGCTTCGGACCCCCACCCCTCGCGCACTCGGAAAAATTTAGATGTTACACTCCCGATGCCAAACCGGCAAATGACTCGAGCAGCGGACCGTCGCCCCTTATATAGCCGCGGATCGGCCGAGTTTCCCCCACTCCGATCGAAAATTTTCGAACTTTGTCGATTTTATTAGTTATTAATTTTCCACTCTCATAGCCAATAATTTATTAATTTTTTCACATTTACTATAAATTTACATTGTAAACAATTTGTTGCTAACAATATTAATTTGTTATTAACAACAGGTGTAATAGTTTATAAACTTTTTGCAAATTATAGATATATTTTAACACAAATACATTTTTAATTCGAGTAATAACCAGTAATTTATTTATTTTTTCACTTTTATTATATATTCACATTGCGAACAATTTGTTATTAACAATAGTTGTAATAACTTACAAACGTTTAGTAAATTATAGGTACATTTTAACGCAAGTAAATTATAAGTTCAAACAATAACCAACTATTTATCAATTTTTTAACCTTTATTATAAATTCACGTCGCGATTGATTTGTTATCAATAATAAATTGAATAATTTATACATTTTATATATACTGATATCGTATTTGCACGTCCACGGTATAAATTTCGATGATACATATATGCATGTGAAAATATTTTTGTTCCCTCTGTATTTTTTAATAAAACAAAATATTACGCGAAAAATAAAAACATGATTAAATTCATTTTCATCTTAAGTTAAATACAAATGAATTTATTATTTAACAATTTCATATTAAACAATCTCTCCGATACTTATGTATCGGATAACGAAACCGTTTCAAATTATACGTGATTCAGAAAAATTTCTCACAATTTTGCAATTAGTATAAAAAGGTACACGAACAGCTGAGAAAATTAAAAAACAAAAATATTAATATCTCGTGTTTTAAAAGACCGTATTCTTTACAAAGCGGGTAAAGGAGGGCAGAAAAATCGTGAGGTTCCTCAAAATGGGCACAGGAAGCGGCGCCGCGACGTCTCCGTCACCCCCACATTCATCGCGTTTCTCGTCACACCCGTTACGCGTCCACCTTCAAACCCGCGACGAAAATAATCGAATTACCGTCAATTAAATCGTTTGGTCGCCTGGGAGGAATCTATTCCATCGCGAGGAATCCTGCGCGTTGTCTGCACGCGACTGTCGTTCCACGGACGATGGATTGCATCAGGCGCTATCGCGGCGTCCGTGATGCAACCTAAAATGATCGATCGTCCAGGAAGATCGAGGGCCTGACATTTTGCTTCGCGAGATCCGTCTCGCGGACCACCCGGTAGAGACTCGAGGCGTCAGCGCTTAATACCAGCCGGCCAAGGAGTCGGCCGGCACGCACGCGTGTGCGTGCGTGATTTTACGCGTAGAACAATGTACGTGGACAATTAGCGGGCGTACGAACACGGAGAGGGCCACGCAGGGAGGAAACGAATTGGTTACACGGCTGTCTGGGTGGGAATAATGGAGTCTTAAAGCTTTGCTGGGCAGACGATCGAGATAACTAATTGGGTTACTCGGAGGCTGGTCTTCTTCTCTGACCCTAATATTGAAATTGCAAGGAAAATACATATATTTCTTCCGCGGGACTATATACGAGATTACGTTCGCATGTGCAAGCTTTTTTCGAATTTTTATTACCTTTATACGGTGGTAGGATTTATCTAGGATTTATCAATTCTTGGACTGTATGGTAACGTATGTATTTACATATACAGGGTGTCCCAGTAGTGGTAGTACAACTGGTAAGGGGTTGATTCTATATAAAAGAACAGAGCGAAAAAAAAGAATAAAATTTTTCATTCGAAGCTTCGTTTTCGAGAAAATCGACTGAATATGCACCTAGTGCGTGTATACTTAGTTTATAATTTATGCGAATAGACCATTGATGCACGAATATCGATGGTATGATCGCGAAGAGGGTGATTCTGCATGAAAGAACGGAACGAAAATGAAGAATAAAATTTTTTGATTCGAAGCTTCGTTTTCAAGAAAATCAACTTTGAATATTGTATATGTATATGTAATATATATATATAAAATACGAGATACGAATTGGGAATTTTTGATCGGGTACGAAACAGGATCGAATTATTGCAACAGATGGTGCTTTCCCTTTTAATGAAAAATATTGATCCTGATTGGCATCACTTGTCGTAGGTGAAAATGGTAAATTTATTACTCGACGAAACTGTTTTTGTTCGAAACAAAGTTACATACCGATATTGCTTGCCGATTACGCCAATAAATTTGCGAAAAAGCACTCCTTGGGGTAGTAGTCGCTGCTGAATATTCAAACGAGGGAAACGGGAATTTGATAGGCTCGTGGATCAGAGGACTGATAAATGAAGTGTCAGATACAATCTCGATGTAGAAATTAGAATGATTGCTTGTTTTAGTAGCATAAAATAAATCAGGTTTGCGATATGTGGAACTAAGTAGTACCCAGGCCTGATGTAGTATGTCGATAAGCTAGTCAATTACTTTAAACAATTCAATCACATGCATGCTTTCTCCCCTACCCTCGAATAATTATCTTAACCAGCGTTTTGCCGAGAACGAACGTGCTAAATATTCAAATGCACGTTGTTAGTATAGTTATCTCGCATCCTCCTTTTGTTTACTTTCCAGCGCTGCGTCCACGGGCAGTACTTTGAAAAATAAGAAGAAACAGCGGCGTACTCTTCACACCACGGTCCTTAAATCGCCGAATAATAATATACTATAAAACACGCCTCCATAACCGTATCCTTTCGCGTGTTGCATACCCTCAAAATTATCCAACGCGAGGTCAGTTAACGCGACGAAGAATAAAACGCAAATAGCTCAATCCACTGTCATTATACCGATAAACTGACACGGGTGCCAACGCTTCTCCAGGCACGGTCGCCATCGTTCACTCGGCGTCGATATTCTCATGGGGGTCCTCCCTTGCGGAGGAGGGAGGTTGAAGTCGGTTGTGGTACCCTCTGTGTAGCGTGGCGTCTTCATAGGTAGGCATGGTAGGGACAAAAGGGAAAGGAAGGGACGCGTTCTTTCTTGGGGCTTATTGGTGGACTCATTGGGAAGACTACCTAGCAGGCCCTTACCTCATAGATAGACACACTACTGGCAGATCGGAATTCGTGTACGCAGGAATCGGAGGGTTCACCGAGGCACTTGGAAGAGTCCTAGATTCTCCTTTACTCCCTCTGATGGTGGATACGTGGACGGTGGTTGCCACCCTCTTCGGAGAATACTGGGCGAATACTCAACGAGTACTCGTCGTTTTTCTGTATCCTCGAAAAAGGCAGCAGGTCCGCAATTTAAAGGTTCATCGTCGCGTTAATAAAACGCAGCCCGAGCAGCTTAGGGTGACGCAGGAGAGCCTATGAATCAGTCCTGACCGCATAGCCGCAGCGTTTCACGTGCGCCGTGGTCAGAGGAGGCAGCAGCGACTCCACGTTCGGTTTCCTCGTCTACACGAGTGGTCGCATGCGTGAAATCAGGGTGCGGCCACGTGTTGCCCTCCCCTCGCTCCCGTGACCTGTCTATTTCCCGTTTCTTCGCGTCTCTTCGCCCTTCTGTCGTCGTTCCGTTTTTCTCCTGGTCGTCCACGCCCTCCGTCCCGTCCCCGTCGCCCATCCTCGCCCATCCTCGCCCATCCTCGCCCTCTCTGTCCATTTAGCAAATTGATTCCATAATGCAGCCCGCATCGCGGCCTCTAACTAACGCGACGCTTTAAATGCCCGGTTCCCGCCACACGCGGCGCCCCTCAACGGACATCAGATAAGTTTCGCGTGGTCTGCTCGACGAGGAATGACGTCGAAGATCGTCGGGACGGGGGTTGCGAAGATTGCGGGGTTCTCGGCGAGGTTAACGCGTTGTCTGCCGCGGGGTGTATTGGTAACACTGGTATTAACTTTGCCAATGGCGTCGCGGTGGTCAGCGGTGGCGCCATCACGGTTATTCACGCTCAGGTCAGCGAAATCGTTTAATTTTAATAAAAATATAGCAAACGATTTAGATTTACCTGTGTGTGCGTGTGTGTATGTGTGCGTGCCAGCATCGTTTGTTCCTCCCTTTGCGGTGTCTTCGAGCGAATAGTATGCGGCAGTGTACTACCTTAGTACCTGAAACATATTACGATTTAATGAGTTTAAGTACATACTAAATACTAAGTATTTTGTAAAGTATTCCTGCGTTTAATAGTATAACAGCGATGGATTGGTTTAGACTTAGTATAACGGTAATATATTTCTTTACCGAGGCGGAAAAATTTCATGGAATTAGGAAAAACGTAGGAACTGTTTGAGCCAACGCGTGGAGATTAGATCAGTTTTGCGGTTAGGGAGTAACACAGCCGGGAAACGAAAAACCGATTATCGCAACTTGGTCTTGGTCAGCTGATTGCAACTCGGTTTAACTCGCAGCGTGTTTAATGCGATGTAATTTATTCCCAACAGGAATTTACGTCGCACTGGAGACAGATCTCTGGGTAGATAAGTTATTACGTCAAAGATACTGACAATCCGCCTGACGAGCTAACTCGTCTCTTCCGGTTGACGGGTTAATAAGCATGACTGGGAATTTGTTATCAATGCTTCGTTTAATATCGATCACGATACGATCCCGATATTATCTCCCTTTGGGAAACACGTATTACCTTACAATATAGGCGTGAAATTTCCGAGAAGCAGAATTTAAAACAATTTGTCGACCGATATGTAGTACCGTCGAATTAAAATAATTTACAAAATACGGAGTAACCCTACCCTGTTTTACCGACAGGTATACTTATTTCATAATGCACCGCCATTTACACGAAATCAAAATCTACTTCCTAAATGGGGAAAATATCCTATTTCCAAATTTCTAAAAAACCTATTCCTAAATTCCTAAATAACCTATTCCCGCAATAGGGAAAAATTCCCTAGAAAACACTAGATACACGGAGAACGAAGATGTTAAAAAATAAGAAATAAATATTTTAAATTCCAAGAATTGGAAACTTGGGGACAATTTTAAACAATTCGCGAATAATTGAAAGAAAAAGGATTATCAACGCAGACTTAAAAATTTGTTGAAAAGACGAGCAGTCGCACTGCTCATCTAACATTCGGATCATCCGTGGCGACACGTGGGACCGTGGCCGATGTAGGAAAGGTGAAAATCGGTAAGCAAGGAGGACGCGTCGCGTGTGCCGGAGGAGGAAGGGGGGTTGATAAAGAGGTGAACGCGAAGCGATTTCGTAATTAGCCGGGGGGCCACGGTGATTTCGTTGGAAAGGGCCCGGGCACGGTGTTTCCCGGCGCACGCGCAAATCGTTAAGCCGATCGACGAGGTAATTAAGCGACGATTAACGAATTATCGGGAAGCAGGGCCTGTTCTTCCGCGGCGAGAGGCCGAAGATTAATGGTAACCAGTACGCAGCGGGCAAAAGTTCGTTTAATTCGAAACGTGCGGACGCAGTGCGTGCAAAGTGCACGCGCGCAACAGCATACCGTCTGCCATGCTGAGTCACGTGCGTACCGATTTGATATCTGTATTTGGTAACGATTCAGGATGTAAGATTAAAAGAAATATTCGCGAGAATTAATCGACGAAATACGTGGCTCCGATGCTTCTTCGTTAATATTGGTAACGACAAATTTTCTTTCCACTGTCTCCGGTATTTTTCGTCCACTTTTTTAACGATATATTAATTTCAGATCTCCGTTAACAAGGTAAGTATGACGGTTGCAAAAACTTGCCTTCGAGTAATTTAAAAAATATTCTTAATTTCGCCCGAGCACGACCGAAACTTGGTCGTTTATGAAAATCGGTGCAAGATTGTAAAAAGCTCGAATAACTCAGCTGGTACGTAAGTAATTTGAGGGATAGCAGCGATTAAAATGACGAAGCACCAACATCGCAAAGATTTACGACGCCGATCTCGCATTAACTCACCACGCAAACACATTTATTACCAAATTAGCGACACATCTTCTCCCGAAACGGACTGCATACTTTCCCCAAAACCTCTTCGCTAAATTTACGCTCGATCTAACCGATCTGAATTTTTTAATTTCTCCATCAACCAACCTTTCCTCTCCCATAACCACGGTTCTCAGGAAAAGTGTAAAAATGTATGTAAAAAAATTTATATTCAAGATTTTGATACCTCGCTATATCCTCGCGATCACACATTTTTCGTCGCAAATTAAGTCGACGCGTTTCATAGCCTGCGAGATGGAAACATCGGGGGACGCCATAAGGTACCGAGCAGTATTTACGAACATGGAGGTTTCGTCGAGATACGCCGTGTAAACACGTTGATCTTCCGATTAGCAACATGGCGTCCCTTTCCCCTGAAAACCACTTTCGAAACGGGACGATTTATACTCCTCGACGGTCCAGATTCCTCTGGATATGCCCGATATCGCGCGATCATCTCGGCGTGAAAATTCGTATAATTACTCGGCAAACGACAGACGAGACTGCTCGAAAATATATTTTTCGAGGAAGACCTCGGCAGGATGCCGGATAAACAGGCGGCCATTCACAAGATTCACGAAATTGTACGTTGTGTCGCCGGAGAGAAACCAGTTCGTATGCATATGTATGGGCCGATAGAGGCGCCCACATGCTCTCCCGCCATCTCGTGTGGGTGCTCGTGCGTGCGAATCGGTTTTGCTGCTTTGCGCGCGGAATTTATTGCAAATCGGGCCCGGTGAGCCGCTCGAACCGATTACTATTTTTGCGCCCGGCCAAACGCGCCTCGGACCCCCGGTTTTACTATTAAAATTCCGCCGCCCGGTTCGCCGTCTTGGAATTTTCCGCGTCGAAGAAACGGAGAACCGTGAGAAATCGGGACGTATTATTTCCGAGATTTTCGACCGGTCGACGAGCTTTTTCCGAGCTGCGCGAGGGATATAAAGCGAGCGCGTGTCTCTCCTAATTGCGACAGATTTAATTTACGAGCGTTTTGATGTATGAGAAAAGAAAGCATAAGCAACGTGGGATGAAATATATTATTGTGCCAGGGCCCCGCGTTCTCTTGACATTTTTCGATCGAGAGCAAAATCGGTTCCGAGAAATTGCTCTGACGAGTAAAGGTGCGTATCACACCGAGTGGTCCTATATATTTCCTTCTTTTTCTCATTTTTCTTAATTTTGTTTGATTCTCGCGTGGATTGGTCATTCTCGCGAATGATACCCGATTCGCCATAGCAATTTCGCCGATTTCACCTTCGATTCGCGTGGACGAAACGCAGCCTGGCCGTTTTGGCATGGCCACGTCATCGTTTAGAAACGATCGCTACTAACACGCGCCAACGCTTGTAGAACATAACGACACGATACGTTTGTGCCTCGATCTGATTAATTCTAAGCATCGATCATCGTAAAATTAACACGTCCAATTAATAACGGAAGCCGCTCCCTCTTCCTCCATCGTTCTCGAAATTTCGACGAGTCTCCTGCTCCAACCACCGTTCACGAAAATAGCTTGGAATAATAATTGGACACCGAAGACATCGATTATCATACATGCTCGAACAGTGTCGATTTTACACGCGAATCACATAGGAAATATTTTTCCCGCCGTTCCACCGCCCCAGCCAACCAACCAGATACGCGTGTCGTCGAGAGCATTAGCATAAGGTGCTTCATGAATTTATTTTTAATATTTTCGTGTTTCGGTGTGTCGCATTATGCGTCGTCGACTACCGGTTGCGTAACCGGAAAACGACCTGATCATGTTCGTAAAAATCTCGATTCGAAATTTCTCGTGCGATCTAGTGTATTATTTATTTCAACCTCGAAACGAAATATTTTATTTCGATATTTTATAATTATAAGTAATCCGAATAATATCGAAATAAAATATTTTTAAGTCAAAGGCGTACGTGACGCAGTTTACCTGAACCCCCGAATTTTTATCTAACGTTTATATAAATATTTGTTCTCGGAATTTAAGTCTTATAAATTATTTATTCACGCTTTATATCCTAGATTGATTTTTGTATATAATTAAACTTATCTTTTCAACGGGTATATTTCAATTTCAACGAGGATAGGAGTCGACGCGTATAGCTCGCGTGTTACTCGCGTTAAAATATTACAACAATTCCACCGATTCGATTTCTAACCTTTAATTCCAACACGAGGCCCCCCTTCGCCCCCCTCGAGTTTCTTCGCCGATTCCTTAATTGCTTCACGTGATAATATTTTACTGCCTCGTTTCGCTGTCTTTAGGCTCTATAACCGGCGGTACAATTAAATGCACGAGCAGCAATTATCCGTGACACCTGCTCCCGCTGAATTTAATATTTCGTTATTCAGCCCGAATGGTGTTATTAAATTATTGTTGCGAGCCATCAAGCCGGCCGGGCCGGGTTGTTTATCGCGTTGTAAAGTGCACGGAACACCGCGTAACAGTCTCGTCGTCTTCCTTGCCTTTTTTTCTCTCCTCTCCCTCTCCTCTCTCTCTCTCCCGGGCCGCGCGCACGAGAGAGGACTTTTCGAAGAAGAAACTCGTCGGTTTTCAGGGAATTAGCGATCGTGATAAACGAGACAGCCTGTATAATGGGTTACGCATTGTGAAACCCTAGCTGTCCGTTTATCGCGAGGATATTAAGCGTTTTCATTGGTTCCGACGGCATAACGAAGTAAGCATAACGATGAGGGAATGCTGGTAGCGAGATTCGAGAATTTTCAAACGAGATAGCTTGCACGAGAGGAGGATGACTCGATAACAATTTATTCGTGTTGATATCTCGTGGATATCCGGTCCGCGAAGATCGCGCGAAAATTTTCTAAGATTTTAAATTTAATTTCCTAAGAAGGGTTCGGGACAAACGGGGCACCCTGTATATACGCGATATTTCGAAATACTCTATCTATTTTGCCGGCATTGGGGAATAAAACATGGACAGTACCCTCTAGAACTTTCAAACGAGACATTTTGGATGAGAGGAAGATGACTCGATGACAATTTATTCGTGCAGAAATCACGCGAAAATTTCGTAAAATTTGCCAGAGAAAAAGGCGAATAAGAATACGAGACGAACGGAACACCCTGTACATACGCGATGTTTCGAAATACTCTATCTATTTTACCGGCATTAGGAAATGGAGCATGGACCGTAGCCTCGAGAATTTTTAAACAGGACACCTTGAACGAGAAGAAGATGACTCGACAATTTATTCGCGCAGATATCTCGCACATATCTGGTCCGTGAAGATCGCGCGAAAATTTCGTAAAATTTTCCGGACAAAAAGGCGACGATGGGTACGGGACTAACAGGACGCCCTGTAGATACGCGATATTTCGAAATACTCTATCCATTTTATCGGCATTGGTAAATAAAGTATGAACAGTACCTTATAAAATTTTCAAACGAGACACCTTGGACGAGAAGATGACTGGAGAATAATTTATTCGCGCAGATATCTGATCCGCGAAGATCGCGCGAAAATTTCGTAAGATTTTACAGGGAAAATGGGGACGAAGGGTACGGGACAAACGGGACACCCTGTACATACGCGATGTTTCGAAATACTCTATCCATTTTACCGGCATTAGTAAATAAAGCATGGACCGTACCCATTTTAGTATCATTACGCACACACGGCTTGTTTCACAATCGTTGCAACGTCTAACCTTTTATCTCGGCAAATAAATTACAGATTTGTGGTCATTTGTATCGTGCGTTCCTGTCTCGGTTCCAGTTATTATTATTATTATTGCCGTCGCAGAAATAGGAGTCCTTTAACTCGGCAACGTGACTGAAATATTTAATAAATAAGGACTCGCAGGAATTCTGCATGCTCTCCGAACTGGCTGAACGACGACGGTGTAATGGACGTGCGTGTTCGCGTGTGTACGATACCCGTAAGTGTCTTAAAGTTCATCAGCGAGTGCCAATAAGGGTGGATTTTTCCATTCGACGGCTAACAATAAAAGCTATACCGTGTAGGTAGTATATTTCACTGTCAACCTTGCAGCTTTGGCTTTCGAAATTCACATCGCGGAATAATTTAACCTTCTCCGTTGCATTGTGGTCGTTAATTTTGCGTTCCGCGGTGTTCGACGCTCGTTGAGATTAAAAATTATTTTATTAAAAATTCCCCCCCGTTCGATTTTATCGCCGTCGACACTCGACTTCCAGGCTTTTCCTATCCTGCCATATACCCGTAGCCATTTTTCCACGTATATTTCTCCTCTCGTTACGTTTCTATCGAGATTCACGCGTAGCCTACCGTGACCGATTAAATGGCCGATTATGCCAGGTTCAGCGTTAGAATCTTCCCCGTATAATTTCGCATAATTCTCGCACCCGTTTCCTTTCTCGCCTATTTCTTACCCGAACACAGGATCGACGTTTACGGAATATCGATCCTCGAAACGCTGTACTATGTAAGTACCGAGTAGTACTCCATAATAAGTGGAATAATATACAAAACGTCGCAGACCAAGCTATCCTTTACACCCTGATCGAGGTTACCAGTCAATCGTCGACTCGATTACCGCGCGAGTGCGATTAGAAAATATTTTTCATCAGGCCCTCGTTATCGAGCGACGGCCAAGCACGCGGCTAGGCGATGATTCATGGAAACGCGGCGGATAAATTAACGAGCTATCGAGGTGCGATCGTTAGTGGTATACGCGTTGCGTTTTCCGCGGCCGCGATGAATGCGGACACTCTCCAAGCTCGTTTGTAAATTAATCCCGGCGAATATAAATGTTTACCGTGGAACGAGAAGCACGTCGAGGGTTAAGCAGTATTTATTAAACTCTCCGAAGACGATTATCCTTTAAATCGAAATTACCTTTAATAAGCTGGATTTCAATATCGTTAACCGGGAATAAAAAGGAAGGAAAATACTGTCATTCGCGTGCACGATGATGATTTTCGATGGACGAAAGTGATTCCCGCGGCGGCCACACGGGACTCGCGAGGATCCAAGATGGCGGTCCCCTCTCCGAGTGCCGATTTCGTTCGCGAGTCTCGCACGAGTTCACCGTGTATCTCTGTTAGAATTAATTCGCGTTTCTTCGAAACTAACGACCGTGTAAAAATCGCGGTTTCGATTGTGCCTTTCTTGTTATACAATTATAGATTCATCGGCGCTGTAAAGCCGATCGAGTAACAGGATAACCCGACGAATTTCAATTACGAGCATTGAAAATTACAGGCGTCCGAGCCGTTGCGCAGAAAGATTGAATTTAATGAACGGAACCTGGAATTCTTGGAATTAATTACGATTTAATCAAATTCTTATGCGCTGTAACTTCTCTTCCCGATCTTTTTTCCCGTTTCTTCTGGTGCGTTCAAGTATGAATATTTTTTCGTCACCTCTATTAAAATCCTTCACGCGAAACGAACGTTTTCATTCTAACCAATTTCAATGAATTTCGTCGATCGTTTATGTCCTAATAAACCGTAGGCTTGCAACGATAATGTCAGGTATGTTACAGGTCAGTAATGACTTTTAGGTCTCGTGGATCTTTCCTATTAGGCGGTCGTGCTTCGGATTTTAGTTTATAAGAACCTTCTGTTTTCTAGAAACTCTCATAAGGAGAGTGCAAGTCTTTCGAATCATAGATTTAGTTATCCAGTTCGAGAAAATATATCATTATAAGGGCAACTACTCGATAGTCTTCGAGATATTTATGATTAGAGTTTTATTATTTCCTTAATTACAGATTTATTCAGAAGAAATCTCTATTTAAGAATAATAAAACTTTAATCATAAATATCTCAAAAAATATCGAGTAGTTGCCCTTGTAATGGTAATGGTACTTGAACTGCATGACTAAATCTACAAACCTGCAATTTTTCAACTAAATCAATGACCCGAAGGACTTGCACTTTCCTTGTCAGTCTCACACCCGGTACAGTAGCAAGAATACTATTGTAATTCACAAAGACAAATATATAAACTTTATATATTTCGTTGCTATAGAATTGTATAGGAATATTTCCCTACGAATTTGCCATTTTTGCCTGCAATTTCGTATGAGAAATTACAATAGTTCAATTTCCCATGCTCCGAATCCGTATTCTAAATCCGAATTTTATGCTTCTTAGAGAGAAATTTGGCAATTATTCGCGTGAACCTGTGATTTATCGTCGTCCGACGTGTCGACAATTTTATCGAAATTCTAACTCGCAAAGTCTCGCGCTGCGATTAAGACGAAGGAAAATAAAAATCGCGAGATTTATTAGCATTTGAAACGTTGGTAATTGAAATATTGCTACCTGAAATGGGTACAAGAAATTCTCTATCGCCTAGTGTCACCGGTAATTGGTCTCCCCGACCCCATTTTAGTTATTGGGCGGTGCAGCAGTAATATGTCAGTGGAAATTAATGTATCAATAAAATTGATACTTTGAATTATTCCCTCTATAAAATGGAAATTTTAATTTTACTCGAGATTACTTGCTTCTTTCCTAAACCAACGAGATACCGGGGACCAAATGATGAAACGAGTACGGGACATGCCTCGTGGAATAAAAATAGAAAAGAAAAAGTAAGAAACGACGGAAAAAGGAAGAAACGACACGGTTAAGAAAACGGGAGAACCGTGGTTGTTGATATTTAAAATGATTCCGATTTCACCGTGAGCCACGTGGGCGACTGATCGATTCGAGGATCGGGGATCTATTCGTTACGTGGCCGACCACGCGAAAGGCCACCGGTGAATTGCTTCGTATAAATTGTTAATTATACGGAACCGTACGGCTTGTAAAGATCGCGTGGGAGCATTTCGTGGCCGGACCGGTTTTCGGCCGATGGTAATTAATTTTCACACTCCGTTTCTAATTGAAAAGGATCCAAGCGCCTGCCTAGGAAACGTGAACGTTTTGTTTGCTGGAAGCGTAACTCCGTGGCCGATAATTGAAACCTGGTGATCGTGTTTTAAAAAGGCCGCGGCGAAAGTGTGCGCCGCGTTTTCGTTATTACCTTCCCCTTTTTGTTGATTTATCGCTTTAGCGGTCAATTCCCAACGACTTAACGACCTATCCGCTTGTTAATGCCGTTCGATTTGTGAGCCTTTGTTAACAGGCGTAAATTTTCCAATGGGAGCACATTAGGGAACACACTGAAGGGTTACTTAGCGGAATTAGTGCACGCCGCTTGATCTCTACGGCACACATTTTCACCGGGATCTCGTTTCGGTGAATACGGCCCTGATAGCGAGTTTTCGCGCGACGGTGTGATAACTGCACGATCGATTGTGAAAAATTTCATCGGAAAGGACGATTTTTTTTCCCTGTGGAGATATAACAATTCGAAGCTTTTCACATATTTTTCTGTGCACGGTGATTTGTTCAATATTTATTCTAAAACGAGGAAGAAAAATCACGTGTATTTCGTTTAAATATTTCACGTGTAGGTCCTTCTAATCTAGTTAGAGCCCCATATTCGTTACTCAAGCTTCGAGGTATTGAAACAAACGGTGATTGACAAGGAGAGTGCAAGTCTTTCGAGTCATTGATTTAGTTGAAACTTTGCAGATTTGTAGATTTAGTCATGCAGTTCAAGAGAATGTACACCATTATAAGGGTAACTACTCGATAGTTTATGAGATATTTATGATTAAAGCATTATTATTCTTAACTAGAGATTTCTTCCGAATCGTTATTGATAGTTATCAAGTGGCATTGTGGTCTAATAGCAACATCCCACGCTAGTGGCAATTTTCGGATATCGCCATTAGGCCACAATGGTACTTGATAAATATTCGAAATAAATCTGTAATTAAGACAATAATAAAACTCTAATCAGTTACCCTTATAATGATATATTTTCTTTAACTGGATGACTAAACCTACAAATCTGCAAAGTTTCGACTAAATTTATGACCCGAAGGACTTGCACTCTCCTCGTGAGTGACAACTTATTTTAATCACAACAGAGAACCCAAGTATAACGTATAAGTGTATTGAATACCATATTTTTCACTACGATCTCTACAATATCGTCCGATCTCGAAAGACACAGCGCGTTTATAACGATAATCGGACCCGAAGATAAAATATTTGCCCTAACCGCAAAAATATCCAAAATGTAAAAATAAAATCGGACAGGTATCCCAACTCATAATAATTCTATCAAAGAAAATTCGAAAAGAAAATTTCCTAATAAAATAACGAGAACCACACATTTTCGAAAAATCAAAAAACTCGTCGACACCGTACGAAACCTAACCTATAACTCTCAGCCGAGGCTCCATACTTGCTTTTTACCCCGGGAACCCCCGATATTCTTGCAGAGGTGAGGTGTGCGAGGGCCATCGATATTATTACGACGGAGAAGCGTGTGGGTATGATTACCGTAGGGAAGCGGGTGAAAAAAATAAAAGGCGGGAGAGAAAGGGGACGCGAGGGGGTTCCCCGATTACGCGGCCATTGGAAATTTTCGAGGCTCTTGCGACAGCGGCCGCGGC